>NW_027422396.1:0-109657 GCF_037893015.1 Macrotis lagotis
CCTTGCCTTGCCGTGCATTGCCTAATCCTGCGTTGTCGTGCCTTAGCCTTGTTTCCCCTTACCGTGCCGTTCCTTCCGTTACCCTTGCCTTCCCTTGCTTTCCCTTGCCTTTCTTTCCTTCCGTTACTCTTTCCTTGCCTTGCCGAGCACTGCCTAGCCTTGCGTTGTCGTGCATTAGCCTTGCCTCGCCTGACCGTGCCTTGCCTTGCGTTAAGCTTTCCTTACCTTGCCGTGCATTGCCTAGCCCTGCATTGTCGTGCATTAGCCTTGCCTTTCCTCACCGTGCCTTGCCTTGCGTTACCCTTTCCTTGCCTTGCCGTGCATTGCCTAGTCCTGAGTTGTCGTGCCTTAGCCTTGTTTCCGCTTACCGTGCCGTTCCTTCCTTTACCTTTGCCTTCCCTTGCCTTCCTTGCCTTCCGTTACTCTTTGCTTGCCTTCCGTGCATTGCCTAGCCTTGCGTTGTCCTGCCTTAGCCTTGCCTCGCCTGACCGTGCCTTGCCTTGCGTTACCCTTTCCTTGCCTTGGCGTGCATTGCCTAGTCCTGCGTTGTCGTGCCTTAGCCTTGTTTCCCCTTACCGTGCCGTTTCTTCCGTTACACTTGCCTTGCCTTATTTTGCCTTCCCTTCCTTTCCTTCCGTTACTCTTTCCTTGCCTAGCCGTGCACTGCCTAGCCTTGCGTTGTCGTGCATTAGCCTTGGCTCGCCTGACCGTGCCTTGCCTTGCGTTACCCTTTCCTTGCCTTGCCGTGCATTGCCTAGCCGAGCGTTTTCGTGCATTAGCCTTCCCTTGCCTCACCGTGCCTTGCTTTGCGTTACCCTTTCCTTGCCTTGCCATGCATTGCCTAGCCGTGCGTTGCCGTGCCTTACCCTTGTTTCCCCGTGCCGTGGCTTGCCTTTTGTTACACTTGCCTTGCCTTGCTTTGCCTTGCCTTCCTCTCCTTCCGTTACTCTTTCCTTGCCTAGCCGTGCATTGCCTAGCCTTGCGTTGTCGTGCATTAGCCTTGCCTCGCCTGACCGTGCCTTGCCTTGCGTTACCCTTTCTTTGCCTTGCCGTGCATTGCCTAGTCCTGCGTTGTCGTGCCTTAGCCTTGTTTCCCCTTACCGTGCCGTTCCTTCCGTTAACCTTGCCTTCCCTTGCTTTCCCTTGCCTTTCTTTCCTTCCGTTACTCTTTCCTTGCCTTGCCTGCGAGCACTGCCTAGCCTTGCGTTGTCGTGCATTAGCCTTGCCTCGCCTGACCGTGCCTTGCCTTGCGTTACCCTTTCCTTGCCTTGCCGTGCATTGCCTAGCCGTGCTTTTTCGTGCATTAGCGTTGCCTCGACTGACCGTGCCCTGCCTTGCGTTACCCTTTCCTTGCCTTGCCGTGCATTGCCTAGTCCTGCGTTGTCGTGCCTTAGGCTTGTTTCCCCTTAACGTTCCGTTCCGTCCGTTGCCCTTGCCTACCCTTGCTTTCCCTTGCCTTCCTTGCCTTCCGTTACTCTTTACTTACCTTCCGTGCATTGCCTAGCCTTGCGTTGTCGTGCCTTAGCCTTGCGTCGCCTGACCGTGCCTTGCCTTGCGTTACCCTTTCCTTGCCTTGCCGTGCATTGCCTAGTCCTGCGTTGTCGTGCCTTAGCCTTGTTTCCCCGTACCGTGCCGTTCCTTCCGTTACACTTGCCTTGCCTCTCTTTGCCTTGCCTTCCTTTCCTTCCGTTACTCTTTCCTTGCCTAGCCGTGCACTACCTAGCCTTGCGTTGTCGTGCATTAGCCTTCCCTTGCCTCACAGTACCTTGCCTTGCGTTACCCTTTCCTTGCCTTGCCGTGCACTGCCTAGCCTTGCGTTGTCGTGCCTTACCCTTGTTTCCCCTTGCCGTGCCGTGCCTTTTGTTACACTTGCCTTGCCTTGCTTTGCTTTGCCTTCCTTTCCTTCCGTTACTCTTTCCTTGCCTAGCCGTGGATTGCCTAGCCTTGCGTTGTCGTGCATTAGCCTTGCCTCGCCTGACCGTGCCTTGCCTTGCGTTACCCTTTCCTTCTCTTGCCGTGCATTGCCTAGCCGTGCGTTGTCTTGCCTTAGCCTTGTTTCCCCTTGCTGTGCCGTTTCTTCCGTTACACTTGCCTTGCCTTACTTTGCCTTGCCTTCCTTTCCTTCCGTTACTCTTTCCTTGGTAGCCGTGCACTGCCTAGACTTGCGTTGTCGTGCCTTAGCCTTGGCTCGCCTGACAGTGCCTTGCCTTGCGTGACCCTTTCCTTGCCTTGCCGTGCATTGCCTAGCCGAGCGTTGTCGTGCATTAGCCTTCCCTTGCCTCACCGTGCATTGCCTTGCGTTACCCTTTCCTTCCCTTGCCGTGCGTTGCCTAGTCCTGAGTTGTCGTGCCTTAGCCTTGTTTCCGCTTACCGTGCCGTTCCTTCCTTTACCTTTGCCTTCCCTTGCCTTCCTTGCCTTCCGTTACTCTTTGCTTGCCTTCCGTGCATTGCCTAGCCTTGCTTTGTCCTGCCTTAGCCTTGCCTCGCCTGACCGTGCCTTGCCTTGCGTTATGCTTTCCTTGCCTTGCCGTGCATTGCCTAGCCTTGCGTTGTCGTGCATTAGCCTTGCCTCGCCTGACCGTGCCTTGCCTTGCGTTACCCTTTCCTTGCTTGGCCGTGCATTGCCTAGCCGTGCGTTGCCGTGCCTTGCCTTTTGTTACACTTGCCTTGCCTTGCTTTGCCTTGCCTTCCTCTCCTTCCGTTACTCTTTCCTTGCCTTGCCGTGCATTACCTAGCCGTGCTTTTTCGTGCATTAGCGTTGCCTCGCCTGACCGTGCCTTGCCTTGCGTTACCCTTTCCTTGCCTTGCCGTGCATTGCCTAGTCCTGCGTTGTCGTGCCTTAGGCTTGTTTCCCCTTAACGTGCCGTTCCGTCCGTTGCCCTTGCCTACCCTTGCTTTCCCTTGCCTTCCTTGCCTTCCGTTACTCTTTACTTACCTTCCGTGCATTGCCTAGCCTTGCGTTGTCGTGCCTTAGCCTTGCGTCGCCTGACCGTGCCTTGCCTTGCGTTACCCTTTCTTTGCCTTGCCGTGCATTGCCTAGTCCTGCGTTGTCGTGCCTTAGCCTTGTTTCCCCTTACCGTGCCGTTCCTTCCGTTACCATTGCCTTCCCTTGCTTTCCCTTGCCTTTCTTTCCTTCCGTTACTCTTTCCTTGCCTTGCCGAGCACTGCCTAGCCTTGCGTTGTCGTGCATTAGCCTTGCCTCGCCTGACCGTGCATTGCCTTGCGTTACCCTTTCCTTGCCTTGCCGTGCATTGCCTAGCCTTGCGTTGTCGTGCATTAGCCTTGACTCGCCTGACCGTGCCTTGCCTTGCGTTACCCTTTCCTTGCCTTGCCGTGCATTGCCTAGCCGTGCTTTTTCGTGCATTAGCGTTGCCTCGCCTGACCGTGCCTTGCCTTGCGTTTCCCTTTCCTTGCCTTGCCGTGCATTGCCTAGTCCTGCGTTGTCGTGCCTTAGGCATGTTTCCCCTTAACGTGCCGTTCCGTCCGTTGCCCTTGCCTACCCTTGCTTTCCCTTGCCTTCCTTGCCTTCCGTTACTCTTTACTTACCTTCCGTGCATTGCCTAGCCTTGCGTTGTCGTGCCTTAGCCTTGCGTCGCCTGACCGTGCCTTGCCTTGCGTTACCCTTTCCTTGCCTTGCCGTGCATTGCCTAGTCCTGCGTTGTCGTGCCTTAGCCTTGTTTCCCCGTACCGAGCCGTTCCTTCCGTTAGCCTTGCCTTCCCTTGCTTTCCCTTGCCGTTCTTCCCTTCCGTTAGTCTTTCCCTGCCTAGCCGTGCACTGCCTAGCCGTGCGTTGTCGTGCCTCAGCCTTGTTTCCCCTTGCTGTGCCGTTCCTTCCGTTACACTTGCCTTGCCTCTCTTTGCCTTGCGTTCCTTTCCTTCCGTTACTCTTTCCTTGCCTAGCCGTGCACTGCCTAGCCTTGCGTTGTCGTGCATTAGCCTTCCCTTGCCTCACCGTACCTTGCCTTGCGTTACCCTTTCCTTGCCTTGCCGTGCACTGCCTAGCCTTGCGTTGTCGTGCCTTACCCTTGTTTCCCCTTGCCGTGCCGTGCCTTTTGTTACACTTGCCTTGCCTTGCTTTGCTTTGCCTTCCTTTCCTTCCGTTACTCTTTCCTTGCCTAGCCGTGCATTGCCTAGCCTTGCGTTGTCGTGCATTAGCCTTGCCTCGCCTGACCGTGCCTTGCCTTGCGTTACCCTTTCCTTCCCTTGCCGTGCATTGCCTAGCCGTGCGTTGTCTTGCCTTAGCCTTGTTTCCCCTTGCTGTGCCGTTTCTTCCGTTACACTTGCCTTGCCTTACTTTGCCTTGCCTTCCTTTCCTTCCGTTACTCGTTCCTTGCCTAGCCGTGCACTGCCTAGACTTGCGTTGTCGTGCCTTAGCCTTGGCTCGCCTGACAGTGCCTTGCCTTGCGTGACCCTTTCCTTGCCTTGCCGTGCATTGCCTAGCCGAGCGTTGTCGTGCATTAGCCTTCCCTTGCCTCACCGTGCATTGCCTTGCGTTACCCTTTCCTTCCCTTGCCGTGCGTTGCCTAGTCCTGAGTTGTCGTGCCTTAGCCTTGTTTCCGCTTACCGTGCCCTTCCTTCCTTTACCTTTGCCTTCCCTTGCCTTCCTTGCCTTCCGTTACTCTTTGCTTGCCTTCCGTGCATTGCCTAGCCTTGCTTTGTCCTGCCTTAGCCTTGCCTCGCCTGACCGTGCCTTGCCTTGCGTTACCCTTTCCTTGCCTTGCCGTGCATTGCATAGTCTTGCGTTGTCGTGCCTTAGCCTTGTTTCCCCTTACCGTGCCGTTCCTTCCGTTACCCTTGCCTTCCCTTGCTTTCCCTTGCCTTTCTTTCCTTCCGTTACTCTTTCCTTGCCTTGCCGAGCACTGCCTAGCCTTGCGTTGTCGTGCATTAGCCTTGCCTCGCCTGACCGTGCCTTGCCTTGCGTTATGCTTTCCTTGCCTTGCCGTGCATTGCCTAGCCCTGCATTGTCGTGCATTAGCCTTGCCTTTCCTCACCGTGCCTTGCCTTCCGTTACCCTTTCCTTGCTTGGCCGTGCATTGCCTACCCGTGCGTTGCCGTGCCTTGCCTTTTGTTACACTTGCCTTGCCTTGCTTTGCCTTGCCTTCCTCTCCTTCCGTTACTCTTTCCTTGCCTTGCCGTGCATTACCTAGCCGTGCTTTTTCGTGCATTAGCGTTGCCTCGCCTGACCGTGCCTTGCCTTGCGTTACCCTTTCCTTGCCTTGCCGTGCATTGCCTAGTCCTGCGTTGTCGTGCCTTAGGCTTGTTTCCCCTTAACGTGCCGTTCCGTCCGTTGCCCTTGCCTACCCTTGCTTTCCCTTGCCTTCCTTGCCTTCCGTTACTCTTTACTTACCTTCCGTGCATTGCCTAGCCTTGCGTTGTCGTGCCTTAGCCTTGCGTCGCCTGACCGTGCCTTGCCTTGCGTTACCCTTTCTTTGCCTTGCCGTGCATTGCCTAGTCCTGCGTTGTCGTGCCTTAGCCTTGTTTCCCCGTACCGTGCCGTTCCTTCCGTTAGCCTTGCCTTCCCTTGCTTTCCCTTGCCTTTCTTTCCTTCCGTTACTCTTTCCTTGCCTAGCGGTGCACTGCCTAGCCTTGCGTTGTCGTGCCTTAGCCTTGTTTCCCCTTGCTGTGCCGTTCCTTCCGTTACACTTGCCTTGCCTTTCTTTGCCTTGCCTTCCTTTCCTTCCGTTACTCTTTCCTTGCCTAGCCGTGCACTGCCTAGCCTTGCGTTGTCGTGCATTAGCCTTCCCTTGCCTCAACGTACCTTGCCTTGCGTTACCCTTTCCTTGCCTTGCCGTGCACTGCCTAGCCTTGCGTTGTCGTGCCTTACCCTTGTTTCCCCTTGCCGTGCCGTGCCTTTTGTTACACTTGCCTTGCCTTGCTTTGCTTTGCCTTCCTTTCCTTCCGTTACTCTTTCCTTGCCTAGCCGTGCATTGCCTAGCCTTGCGTTGTCTTGCATTAGCCTTCCCTCGCCTGACCGTGCCTTGCCTTGCGTTACCCTTTCCTTCCCTTGCCGTGCATTGCCTAGCCGTGCGTTGTCTTGCCTTAGCCTTGTTTCCCCTTGCTGTGCCGTTTCTTCCGTTACACTTGCCTTGCCTTACTTTGCCTTGCCTTCCTTTCCTTCCGTTACTCTTTCCTTGCCTAGCCGTGCACTGCCTAGACTTGCGTTGTCGTGCATTAGCCTTGCCTCGCCTGACCGTGCCTTGCCTTGCGTTATGCTTTCCTTGCCTTGCCGTGCATTGCCTAGCCCTGCATTGTCGTGCATTGGCCTTGCCTTTCCTCACCGTGCCTTGCTTTGCGTTACCCTTTCCTTGCCTTGCCATGCATTGCCTAGCCGTGCGTTGCCGTGCCTTACCCTTGTTTCCCCTTGCCGTGGCTTGCCTTTTGTTACACTTGCCTTGCCTTGCTTTGCCTTGCTTTCCTCTCCTTCTGTTACTCTTTCCTTGCCTAGCCGTGCACTGCCTAGACTTGCGTTGTCGTGCCTTAGCCTTGCCTCGCCTGACCGTGCCTTGCCTTGCGTTACCCTTTCCTTGCCTTGCCGTGCAGTGCCTAGTCCTGTGTTGTCGTGCCTTAGCCTTGTTTCCCCTTACCGTGCCGTTCCTTCCGTTACCCTTTCCTTCCCTTGCTTTCCCTTGCCTTTCTTTCCTTCCGTTACTCTTTCCTTGCCTTGCCGAGCACTGCCTAGCCTTGCGTTGTCGTGCATTAGCCTTGCCTCGCCTGACAGTGCATTGCCTTGCGTTACCCTTTCCTTCCCTTGCCGTGCATTGCCTAGTCCTGAGTTGTCGTGCCTTAGCCTTGTTTCCGCTTACCGTGCCGTTCCTTCCTTTACCTTTGCCTTCCCTTGCCTTCCTTGCCTTCCGTTACTCTTTGCTTGCCTTCCGTGCATTGCCTAGCCTTGCGTTGTCCTGCCTTAGCCTTGCCTCGCCTGACCGTGCCTTGCCCTGCGTTACCCTTTCCTTGCCTTGCCGTGCATTGCCTAGTCCTGCGTTGTCGTGCCTTAGCCTTGTTTCCCCTTACCGTGCCGTTCCTTCCGTTACCCTTGCCTTCCCTTGCTTTCCCTTGCCTTTCTTTCCTTCCGTTACTCTTTCCTTGCCTTGCCGAGCACTGCCTAGCCTTGCGTTGTCGTGCATTAGCCTTGCCTCGCCTGACCGTGCCTTGCCTTGCGTTATGCTTTCCTTGCCTTGCCGTGCATTGCCTAGCCCTGCATTGTCGTGCATTAGCCTTGCCTTTCCTCACCGTGCCTTGCCTTGCGTTACCCTTTCCTTGCTTGGCCGTGCATTGCCTAGCCGTGCGTTGCCGTGCCTTACCCTTGTTTCCCCTTGCCGTGCCTTGCCTTTTGTTACACTTGCCTTGCCTTGCTTTGCCTTGCCTTCCTCTCCTTCCGTTACTCTTTCCTTGCCTAGCCGTGCATTGCCTAGCCTTGCGTTGTCGTGCATTAGCCTTGCCTCGCCTGACCGTGCCTTGCCTTGCGTTACCCTTTCTTTGCCTTGCCGTGCATTGCCTAGACTTGCGTTGTCGTGCCTTAGCCTTGTTTACCCTTACCGTGCCATTCCTTCCGTTACCCTTGCCTTCCCTTGCTTTCCCTTGCCTTTCTTTCCTTCCGTTACTCTTTCCTTGCTTTGCCGAGCACTGCCTAGCCTTGCGTTGTCGTGCATTAGCCTTTCCTCGCCTGACCGTGCATTGCCTTGCATTACCCTTTCCTTGCCTTGCCGTGCATTGCCTAGCCTTGCGTTGTCGTGCATTAGCCTTGCCTCGCCTGACCGTGCCTTGCCTTGCGTTACCCTTTCCTTGCCTTGCCGTGCATTGCCTAGCCGTGCTTTTTCGTGCATTAGCGTTGCCTCGCCTGACCGTGCCTTGCCTTGCGTTACCCTTTCCTTGCCTTGCCGTGCATTGCCTAGTCCTGCGTTGTCGTGCCTTAGGCTTGTTTCCCCTTAACGTGCCGTTCCGTCCGTTGCCCTTGCCTACCCTTGCTTTCCCTTGCCTTCCTTGCCTTCCGTTACTCTTTACTTACCTTCCGTGCATTGCCTAGCCTTGCGTTGTCGTGCCTTAGCCTTGCGTCGCCTGACCGTGCCTTGCCTTGCGTTACCCTTTCTTTGCCTTGCCGTGCATTGCCTAGTCCTGCGTTGTCGTGCCTTAGCCTTGTTTCCCCGTACCGTGCCGTTCCTTCCGTTAGCCTTGCCTTCCCTTGCTTTCCCTTGCCTTTCTTTCCTTCCGTTACTCTTTCCTTGCCTAGCCGTGCACTGCCTAGCCGTCCGTTGTCGTGCCTTAGCCTTGTTTCCCCTTGCTGTGCCGTTCCTTCCGTTACACTTGCCTTGCCTTTCTTTGCCTTGCCTTCCTTTCCTTCCGTTACTCTTTCCTTGCCTGGCCGTGCATTGCCTAGCCTTGCGTTGTCGTGCATTAGCCTTGCCTCGCCTGACCGTGCCTTGCCTTGCGTTACCCTTTCCTTGCCTTGCCGTGCATTGCCTAGTCCTGAGTTGTCGTGCCTTAGCCTTGTTTCCGCTTACCGTGCCGTTCCTTCCTTTACCTTTGCCTTCCCTTGCCTTCCTTGCCTTCCGTTACTCTTTCCTTGCCTAGCCGTGCATTGCCTAGCCTTGCGTTGTGGTGCATTAGCCTTGCCTCGCCTGACCGTGCATTGCCTTGCGTTACCCTTTCCTTGCCTTGCCGTGCATTGCCTAGCCGTGCGTTGTCTTGCCTTAGCCTTGTTTCCCCTTGCTGTGCCGTTCCTTCCGTTACACTTGCCTTGACTTACTTTGCCTTGCCTTCCTTTCCTTCCGTTACTCTTTCCTTGCCTAGCCGTGCACTGCCTAGCCTTGCGTTGTCGTTGTCATGCCTTAGCCTTGCCTCGCCTGACCGTGCCTTGCCTTGCGTTACCCTTTCCATGCCTTGCCGTGCATTGCCTAGCCGAGCGTTGTCGTGCATTAGCCTTGCCTCGCCTGACCGTGCCTTGCCTTGCGTTACCCTTTCTTTGCCTTGCCGTGCATTGCCTAGTCCTGCGTTGTCGTGCCTTAGCCTTGTTTCCCCTTACCGTGCCGTTCCTTCCGTAACCCTTGCCTTCCCTTGCTTTGCCTTGCCTTTCTTTCCTTCCGTTACTCTTTCCTTGCCTTGCCGAGCACTGCCTAGCCTTGCGTTGTCGTGCATTAGCCTTGCCTCGCCTGACCGTGCATTGCCTTGCGTTACCCTTTCCTTCCCTTGCCGTGCATTGCCTAGTCCTGAGTTGTCGTGCCTTAGCCTTGTTTCCGCTTACCGTGCCGTTCCTTCCTTTACCTTTGCCTTCCCTTGCCTTCCTTGCCTTCCGTTACTCTTTGCTTGCCTTCCGTGCATTGCCTAGCCTTGCGTTGTCCTGCCTTAGCCTTGCCTCGCCTGACCGTGCCTTGCCTTGCGTTACCCTTTCCTTGCCTTGGCGTGCATTGCCTAGTCCTGCGTTGTCGTGCCTTAGCCTTGTTTCCCCTTACCGTGCCGTTTCTTCCGTTACACTTGCCTTGCCTTATTTTGCCTTCCCTTCCTTTCCTTCCGTTACTCTTTCCTTGCCTAGCCGTGCATTGCCTAGCCGAGCGTTGTCGTGCATTAGCCTTCCCTTGCCTCACCGTGCCTTGCTTTGCGTTACCCTTTCCTTGCCTTGCCATGCATTGCCTAGCCGTGCGTTGCCGTGCCTTACCCTTGTTTCCCCTTGCCGTGGCTTGCCTTTTGTTACACTTGCCTTGCCTTGCTTTGCCTTGCTTTCCTCTCCTTCTGTTACTCTTTCCTTGCCTAGCCGTGCACTGCCTAGACTTGCGTTGTCGTGCCTTAGCCTTGCCTCGCCTGACCGTGCCTTGCCTTGCGTTACCCTTTCCTTGCCTTGCCGTGCAGTGCCTAGTCCTGCGTTGTCGTGCCTTAGCCTTGTTTCCCCTTACCGTGCCGTTCCTTCCGTTACCCTTTCCTTCCCTTGCTTTCCCTTGCCTTTCTTTCCTTCCGTTACTCTTTCCTTGCCTTGCCGAGCACTGCCTAGCCTTGCGTTGTCGTGCATTAGCCTTGCCTCGCCTGACCGTGCATTGCCTTGCGTTACCCTTTCCTTCCCTTGCCGTCCATTGCCTAGTCCTGAGTTGTCGTGCCTTAGCCTTGTTTCCGCTTACCGTGCCGTTCCTTCCTTTACCTTTGCCTTCCCTTGCCTTCCTTGCCTTCCGTTACTCTTTGCTTGCCTTCCGTGCATTGCCTAGCCTTGCGTTGTCCTGCCTTAGCCTTGCCTCGCCTGACCGTGCCTTGCCTTGCGTTACCCTTTCCTTGCCTTGCCGTGCATTGCCTAGTCCTGCGTTGTCGTGCCTTAGCCTTGTTTCCCCTTACCGTGCCGTTCCTTCCGTTACCCTTGCCTTCCCTTGCTTTCCCTTGCCTTTCTTTCCTTCCGTTACTCTTTCCTTGCCTTGCCGAGCACTGCCTAGCCTTGCGTTGTCGTGCATTAGCCTTGCCTCGCCTGACCGTGCCTTGCCTTGCGTTATGCTTTCCTTGCCTTGCCGTGCATTGCCTAGCCCTGCATTGTCGTGCATTAGCCTTGCCTTTCCTCACCGAGCCTTGCCTTGCGTTACCCTTTCCTTGCTTGGCCGTGCATTGCCTAGCCGTGCGTTGCCGTGCCTTACCCTTGTTTCCCCTTGCCGTGCCTTGCCTTTTGTTACACTTGCCTTGCCTTCCTTTGCCTTGCCTTCCTCTCCTTCCGTTACTCTTTCCTTGCCTAGCCGTGCATTGCCTAGCCTTGCGTTGTCGTGCATTAGCCTTGCCTCGCCTGACCGTGCCTTGCCTTGCGTTACCCTTTCTTTGCCTTGCCGTGCATTGCCTAGTCCTGCGTTGTCGTGCCTTAGCCTTGTTTCCCCTTACCGTGCCGTTCCTTCCGTTACCCTTGCCTTCCCTTGCTTTCCCTTGCCTTTCTTTCCTTCCGTTACTCTTTCCTTGCTTTGCCGAGCACTGCCTAGCCTTGCGTTGTCGTGCATTAGCCTTTCCTCGCCTGACCGTGCATTGCCTTGCGTTACCCTTTCCTTGCCTTGCCGTGCATTGCCTAGCCTTGCGTTGTCGTGCATTAGCCTTGCCTCGGCTGACCGTGCCTTGCCTTGCGTTACCCTTTCCTTGCCTTGCCGTGCATTGCCTAGCCGTGCTTTTTCGTGCATTAGCGTTGCCTCGCCTGACCGTGCCTTGCCTTCCGTTACCCTTTCCTTGCCTTGCCGTGCATTGCCTAGTCCTGCGTTGTCGTGCCTTAGGCTTGTTTCCCCTTAACGTGCCGTTCCGTCCGTTGCCCTTGCCTACCCTTGCTTTCCCTTGCCTTCCTTGCCTTCCGTTACTCTTTACTTACCTTCCGTGCATTGCCTAGCCTTGCGTTGTCGTGCCTTAGCCTTGCGTCGCCTGACCGTGCCTTGCCTTGCGTTACCCTTTCTTTGCCTTGCCGTGCATTGCCTAGTCCTGCGTTGTCGTGCCTTAGCCTTGTTTCCCCGTACCGTGCCGTTCCTTCCGTTAGCCTTGCCTTCCCTTGCTTTCCCTTGCCTTTCTTTCCTTCCGTTACTCTTTCCTTGCCTAGCCGTGCACTGCCTAGCCGTCCGTTGTCGTGCCTTAGCCTTGTTTCCCCTTGCTGTGCCGTTCCTTCCGTTACACTTGCCTTGCCTTTCTTTGCCTTGCCTTCCTTTCCTTCCGTTACTCTTTCCTTGCCTAGCCGTGCATTGCCTAGCCTTGCGTTGTCGTGCATTAGCCTTGCCTCGCCTGACCGTGCCTTGCCTTGCGTTACCCTTTCCTTGCCTTGCCGTGCATTGCCTAGTCCTGAGTTGTCGTGCCTTAGCCTTGTTTCCGCTTACCGTGCCGTTCCTTCCTTTACCTTTGCCTTCCCTTGCCTTCCTTGCCTTCCGTTACTCTTTGCTTGCCTTCCGTGCATTGCCTAGCCTTGCGTTGTCCTGCCTTAGCCTTGCCTCGCCTGACCGTGCCTTGCCTTGCGTTACCCTTTCCTTGCCTTGCCGTGCATTGCCTAATCCTGTGTTGTCGTGCCTTAGCCTTGTTTCCCCTTACCGTGCCGTTCCTTCCGTTACCCTTGCCTTCCCTTGCTTTCCGTTGCCTTTCTTTCCTTCCGTTACTCTTTCCTTGCCTTGCCGAGCACTGCCTAGCCTTGCGTTGTCGTGCATTAGCCTTGCCTCGCCTGACCGTGCATTGCCTTGCGTTACCCTTTCCTTGCCTTGCCGTGCATTGCCTAGCCTTGCGTTGTCGTGCATTAGCCTTGCCTCGCCTGACCGTGCCTTGCCTTGCGTTACCCTTTCCTTGCCTTGCCGTGCATTGCCTAGCCGTGCTTTTTCGTGCATTAGCGTTGCCTCGCCTGACCGTGCCTTGCCTTGCGTTACACTTTCCTTGCCTTGCCGTGCATTGCCTAGTCCTGCGTTGTCGTGCCTTAGGCTTGTTTCCCCTTAACGTGCCGTTCCGTCCGTTGCCCTTGCCTACCCTTGCTTTCCCTTGCCTTCCTTGCCTTCCGTTACTCTTTACTTACCTTCCGTGCATTGCCTAGCCTTGCGTTGTCGTGCCTTAGCCTTGCGTCGCCTGACGGTGCCTTGCCTTGCGTTACCCTTTCTTTGCCTTGCCGTGCATTGCCTAGTCCTGCGTTGTCGTGCCTTAGCCTTGTTTCCCCGTACCGTGCCGTTCCTTCCGTTAGCCTTGCCTTCCCTTGCTTTCCCTTGCCTTTCTTTCCTTCCGTTACTCTTTCCTTGCCTAGCCGTGCACTGCCTAGCCGTGCGTTGTCGTGCCTTAGCCTTGTTTCCCCTTGCTGTGCCGTTCCTTCCGTTACACTTGCCTTGCCTTTCTTTGCCTTGCCTTCCTTTCCTTCCGTTACTCTTTCCTTGCCTAGCTGTGCACTGCCTAGCCTTGCGTTGTAGTGCATTAGCCTTCCCTTGCCTCAACGTACCTTGCCTTGCGTTACCCTTTCCTTGCCTTGCCGTGCACTGCCTAGCCTTGCGTTGTCGTGCCTTACCCTTGTTTCCCCTTGCCGTGCCGTGCCTTTTGTTACACTTGCCTTGCCTTGCATTGCTTTGCCTTCCTTTCCTTCCGTTACTCTTTCCTTGCCTAGCCGTGCATTGCCTAGCCTTGCGTTGTCGTGCATTAGCCTTGCCTCGCCTGACCGTGCCTTGCCTTGCGTTAACCTTTCCTTCCCTTGCCGTGCATTGCCTAGCCGTGCGTTGTCTTGCTTTAGCCTTGTTTCCCCTTACCGTGCCGTTCCTTCCGTTACCCTTGCCTTCCCTTGCTTTCCCTTGCCTTTCTTTCCTTCCGTTACTCTTTCCTTGCCTTGCCGAGCACTGCCTAGCCTTGCGTTGTCGTGCATTAGCCTTGCCTCGCCTGACCGTGCCTTGCCTTGCGTTATGCTTTACTTGCCTTGCCGTGCATTGCCTAGCCCTGCATTGTCGTGCATTAGCCTTGCCTTTCCTCACCGTGCCTTGCCTTGCGTTACCCTTTCCTTGCTTGGCGATGCATTGCCTAGCCGTGCGTTGCCGTGCCTTATCCTTGTTTCCCCTTGCCGTGGCTTGCCTTTTGTTACACTTGCCTTGCCTTGCTTTGCCTTGCTTTCCTCTCCTTCCGTTACTCTTTCCTTGCCTAGCCGTGCACTGCCTAGACATGCGTTGTCGTGCCTTAGCCTTGCCTCGCCTCACCGTGCCTTGCTTTGCGTTACCCTTTCCTTGCCTTGCCATGCATTGCCTAGCCGTGCGTTGCCGTGCCTTACCCTTGTTTCCCCTTGCCGTGGCTTGCCTTTTGTTACACTTGCCTTGCCTTGCTTTGCCTTGCTTTCCTCTCCTTCCGTTACTCTTTCCTTGCCTAGCCGTGCACTGCCTAGACTTGCGTTGTCGTGCCTTAGCCTTGCCTCGCCTCACCGTGCCTTGCCTTGCGTTACCCTTTCCTTGCCTTGCCGTGCATTGCCTAGTCCTGCGTTGTCGTGCCTTAGCCTTGTTTCCCCTTACCGTGCCGTTGCTTCCGTTACCCTTTCCTTCCCTTGCTTTCCCTTGCCTTTCTTCCCTTCCGTTACTCTTTCCTTGACTTGCCGAGCACTGCCTAGCCTTGCGTTGTCGTGCATTAGCCTTGCCTCGCCTGACCGTGCATTGCCTTGCGTTACCCTTTCCTTCCCTTGCCGTGCATTGCCTAGTCCTGAGTTTTCGTGCCTTAGCCTTGTTTCCGCTTACCGTGCCTTTCCTTCCTTTACCTTTGCCTTCCCTTGCCTTCCTTGCCTTCCGTTACTCTTTGCTTGCCTTCCGTGCATTGCCTAGCCTTGCGTTGTCCTGCCTTAGCCTTGCCTCGCCTGACCGTGACTTGCCTTGCGTTACCCTTTCCTTGCCTTGCCGTGCATTGCCTAGTCCTGCGTTCTCGTGCCTTAGCCTTGTTTCCCCTTACCGTGCCGTTCCTTCCGTTACCCTTGCCTTCCCTTGCTTTCCCTTGCCTTTCTTTCCTTCCGTTACTTTTTCCTTGCCTTGCCGAGCACTGCCTAGCCTTGCGTTGTCGTGCATTAGCCTTGCCTCGCCTGACCGTGCCTTGCCTTGCGTTATGCTTTCCTTGCCTTGCCGTGCATTGCCTAGCCCTGCATTGTCGTGCATTAGCCTTGTCTTTCCTCACCGTGCCTTGCCTTGCGTTACCCTTTCCTTGCTTGGCCGTGCATTGCCTAGCCGTGCGTTGCCGTGCCTTACCCTTGTTTCCCCTTGCCGTGCCTTGCCTTTTGTTACACTTGCCTTGCCTTTCTTTGCCTTGCCTTCCTCTCCTTCCGTTACTCTTTCCTTGCCTAGCCGTGCATTGCCTAGCCTTGCGTTGTCGTGCATTAGCCTTGCCTCGCCTGACCGTGCCTTGCCTTGCGTTACGCTTTCTTTGCCTTGCCGTGCATTGCCTAGTCCTGCGTTGTCGTGCCTTAGCCTTGTTTCCCCTTACCGTGCCGTTCCTTCCGTTACCCTTGCCTTCCCTTGCTTTCCCTTGCCTTTCTTTCCTTCCGTTACTCTTTCCTTGCCTTGCCGTGCATTGCCTAGCCGAGCGTTGTCGTGCATTAGCCTTCCCTTGCCTCACCGTGCATTGCCTTGCGTTACCCTTTCCTTCCCTTGCCGTGCGTTGCCTGGTCCTGAGTTGTCGTGCCTTAGCCTTGTTTCCGCTTACCGTGCCGTTCCTTCCTTTACCTTTGCCTTCCCTTGCCTTCCTTGCCTTCCGTTACTCTTTGCTTGCCTTCCGTGCATTGCCTAGCCTTGCTTTGTCCTGCCTTAGCCTTGCCTCGCCTGACCGTGCCTTGCCTTGCGTTACGCTTTCCTTGCCTTGCCGTGCATTGCCTAGCCTTGCGTTGTCGTGCATTAGCCTTGCCTCGCCTGACCGTGCCTTGCCTTGCGTTACCCTTTCCTTGCTTGGCCGTGCATTGCCTAGCCGTGCGTTGCCGTGCCTTGCCTTTTGTTACACTTGCCTTGCCTTGCTTTGCCTTGCCTTCCTCTCCTTCCGTTACTCTTTCCTTGCCTTGCCGTGCATTACCTAGCCGTGCTTTTTCGTGCATTAGCGTTGCCTCGCCTGACCGTGCCTTGCCTTGCGTTACCCTTTCCTTGCCTTGCCGTGCATTGCCTAGTCCTGCGTTGTCGTGCCTTAGGCTTGTTTCCCCTTAACGTGCCGTTCCGTCCGTTGCCCTTGCCTACCCTTGCTTTCCCTTGCCTTCCTTGCCTTCCGTTACTCTTTACTTACCTTCCGTGCATTGCCTAGCCTTGCGTTGTCGTGCCTTAGCCTTGCGTCGCCTGACCGTGCCTTGCCTTGCGTTACCCTTTCTTTGCCTTGCCGTGCATTGCCTAGTCCTGCGTTGTCGTGCCTTAGCCTTGTTTCCCCTTACCGTGCCGTTCCTTCCGTTACCATTGCCTTCCCTTGCTTTCCCTTGCCTTTCTTTCCTTCCGTTACTCTTTCCTTGCCTTGCCGAGCACTGCCTAGCCTTGCGTTGTCGTGCATTAGCCTTGCCTCGCCTGACCGTGCATTGCCTTGCGTTACCCTTTCCTTGCCTTGCCGTGCATTGCCTAGCCTTGCGTTGTCCTGCATTAGCCTTGACTCGCCTGACCGTGCCTTGCCTTGCGTTACCCTTTCCTTGCCTTGCCGTGCATTGCCTAGCCCTGCATTGTCGTGCATTAGCCTTGCCTTTCCTCACCGTGCCTTGCCTTGCGTTACCCTTTCCTTGCTTGGCCGTGCATTGCCTAGCCGTGCGTTGCCGTGCCTTACCCTTGTTTCCGCTTGCCGTGCCTTGCCTTTTGTTACACTTGCCTTGCCTTGCTTTGCCTTGCCTTCCTCTCCTTCCGTTACTCTTTCCTTGCCTTGCCGTGCATTGCCTAGCCTTGCGTTGTCGTGCATTAGCCTTGCCTCGCCTGACCGTGCCTTGCCTTGCGTTACGCTTTCTTTGCCTTGCCGTGCATTGCCTAGTCCTGCGTTGTCGTGCCTTAGCCTTGTTTCCCCTTACCGTGCCGTTCCTTCCGTTACCCTTGCCTTCCCTTGCTTTCCCTTGCCTTTCTTTCCTTCCGTTACTCTTTCCTTGCCTTGCCGAGCACTGCCTAGCCTTGCGTTGTCGTGCATTAGCCTTGCCTCGCCTGACCGTGCATTGCCTTGCGTTACCCTTTCCTTGCCTTGCCGTGCATTGCCTAGCCTTGCGTTGTCGTGCATTAGCTTTGCCTCGCCTGACCGTGCCTTGCCTTGCGTTACCCTTTCCTTGCCTTGCCGTGCATTGCCTAGCCGTGCTTTTTCGTGCATTAGCGTTGCCTCGCCTGACCGTGCCTTGCCTTGCGTTACCCTTTCCTTGCCTTGCCGTGCATTGCCTAGTCCTGCGTTGTCGTGCCTTAGGCTTGTTTCCCCTTAACGTTCCGTTCCGTCCGTTGCCCTTGCCTACCCTTGTTTTCCCTTGCCTTCCTTGCCTTCCGTTACTCTTTACTTACCTTCCGTGCATTGCCTAGCCTTGCGTTGTCGTGCCTTAGCCTTGCGTCGCCTGACCGTGCCTTGCCTTGCGTTACCCTTTCCTTGCCTTGCCGTGCATTGCCTAGTCCTGCGTTGTCGTGCCTTAGCCTTGTTTCCCCGTACCGTGCCGTTCCTTCCGTTAGCCTTGCCTTCCCTTGCTTTCCCTTGCCTTTCTTTCCTTCCGTTACTCTTTCCTTGCCTAGCCGTGCACTGCCTAGCCGTGCGTTGTCGTGCCTCAGCCTTGTTTCCCCTTGCTGTGCCGTTCCTTCCGTTACACTTGCCTTGCCTCTCTTTGCCTTGCCTTCCTTTCCTTCCGTTACTCTTTCCTTGCCTAGCCGTGCACTGCCTAGCCTTGCGTTGTCGTGCATTAGCCTTCCCTTGCCTCACAGTACCTTGCCTTGCGTTACCCTTTCCTTGCCTTGCCGTGCACTGCCTAGCCTTGCGTTGTCGTGCCTTACCCTTGTTTCCCCTTGCCGTGCCGTGCCTTTTGTTACACTTGCCTTGCCTTGCTTTGCTTTGCCTTCCTTTCCTTCCGTTACTCTTTCCTTGCCTAGCCGTGCATTGCCTAGCCTTGCGTTGTCGTGCATTAGCCTTGCCTCGCCTGACCGTGCCTTGCCTTGCGTTACCCTTTCCTTCTCTTGCCGTGCATTGCCTAGCCGTGCGTTGTCTTGCCTTAGCCTTGTTTCCCCTTGCTGTGCCGTTTCTTCCGTTACACTTGCCTTGCCTTACTTTGCCTTGCCTTCCTTTCCTTCCGTTACTCTTTCCTTGCCTAGCCGTGCACTGCCTAGACTTGCGTTGTCGTGCCTTAGCCTTGGCTCGCCTGACAGTGCCTTGCCTTGCGTGACCCTTTCCTTGCCTTGCCGTGCATTGCCTAGCCGAGCGTTGTCGTGCATTAGCCTTCCCTTGCCTCACCGTGCATTGCCTTGCGTTACCCTTTCCTTCCCTTGCCGTGCGTTGCCTAGTCCTGAGTTGTCGTGCCTTAGCCTTGTTTCCGCTTACCGTGCCCTTCCTTCCTTTACCTTTGCCTTCCCTTGCCTTCCTTGCCTTCCGTTACTCTTTGCTTGCCTTCCGTGCATTGCCTAGCCTTGCTTTGTCCTGCCTTAGCCTTGCCTCGCCTGACCGTGCCTTGCCTTGCGTTACCCTTTCCTTGCCTTGCCGTGCATTGCATAGTCTTGCGTTGTCGTGCCTTAGCCTTGTTTCCCCTTACCGTGCCGTTCCTTCCGTTACCCTTGCCTTCCCTTGCTTTCCCTTGCCTTTCTTTCCTTCCGTTACTCTTTCCTTGCCTTGCCGAGCACTGCCTAGCCTTGCGTTGTCGTGCATTAGCCTTGCCTCGCCTGACCGTGCCTTGCCTTGCGTTATGCTTTCCTTGCCTTGCCGTGCATTGCCTAGCCCTGCGTTGTCGTGCATTAGCCTTGCCTCGCCTCACCGTGCCTTGCCTTGCGTTACCCTTTCCTTGCCTTTTGTTACACTTGCCTTGCCTTGCTTTGCCTTGCCTTCCTTTCCTTCCGTTACTCTTTCCTTGCCTTGCCGTGCATTACCTAGCCGTGCTTTTTCGTGCATTAGCGTTGCCTCGCCTGACCGTGCCTTGCCTTGCGTTACCCTTTCCTTGCCTTGCCGTGCATTGCCTAGTCCTGCGTTGTCGTGCCTTAGGCTTGTTTCCCCTTAACGTGCCGTTCCGTCCGTTGCCCTTGCCTACCCTTGCTTTCCCTTGCCTTCCTTGCCTTCCGTTACTCTTTACTTACCTTCCGTGCATTGCCTAGCCTTGCGTTGTCGTGCCTTAGCCTTGCGTCGCCTGACCGTGCCTTGCCTTGCGTTACCCTTTCTTTGCCTTGCCGTGCATTGCCTAGTCCTGCGTTGTCGTGCCTTAGCCTTGTTTCCCCGTACCGTGCCGTTCCTTCCGTTAGCCTTGCCTTCCCTTGCTTTCCCTTGCCTTTCTTTCCTTCCGTTACTCTTTCCTTGCCTAGCGGTGCACTGCCTAGCCGTGCGTTGTCGTGCCTTAGCCTTGTTTCCCCTTGCTGTGCCGTTCCTTCCGTTACACTTGCCTTGCCTTTCTTTGCCTTGCCTTCCTTTCCTTCCGTTACTCTTTCCTTGCCTAGCCGTGCACTGCCTAGCCTTGCGTTGTCGTGCATTAGCCTTCCCTTGCCTCAACGTACCTTGCCTTGCGTTACCCTTTCCTTGCCTTGCCGTGCACTGCCTAGCCTTGCGTTGTCGTGCCTTACCCTTGTTTCCCCTTGCCGTGCCGTGCCTTTTGTTACACTTGCCTTGCCTTGCTTTGCTTTGCCTTCCTTTCCTTCCGTTACTCTTTCCTTGCCTAGCCGTGCATTGCCTAGCCTTGCGTTGTCTTGCATTAGCCTTGCCTCGCCTGACCGTGCCTTGCCTTGCGTTACCCTTTCCTTCCCTTGCCGTGCATTGCCTAGCCGTGCGTTGTCTTGCCTTAGCCTTGTTTCCCCTTGCTGTGCCGTTTCTTCCGTTACACTTGCCTTGCCTTACTTTGCCTTGCCTTCCTTTCCTTCCGTTACTCTTTCCTTGCCTAGCCGTGCACTGCCTAGACTTGCGTTGTCGTGCATTAGCCTTGCCTCGCCTGACCGTGCCTTGCCTTGCGTTATGCTTTCCTTGCCTTGCCGTGCATTGCCTAGCCCTGCATTGTCGTGCATTAGCCTTGCCTTTCCTCACCGTGCCTTGCTTTGCGTTACCCTTTCCTTGCCTTGCCATGCATTGCCTAGCCGTGCGTTGCCGTGCCTTACCCTTGTTTCCCCTTGCCGTGGCTTGCCTTTTGTTACACTTGCCTTGCCTTGCTTTGCCTTGCTTTCCTCTCCTTCTGTTACTCTTTCCTTGCCTAGCCGTGCACTGCCTAGACTTGCGTTGTCGTGCCTTAGCCTTGCCTCGCCTGACCGTGCCTTGCCTTGCGTTACCCTTTCCTTGCCTTGCCGTGCAGTGCCTAGTCCTGCGTTGTCGTGCCTTAGCCTTGTTTCCCCTTACCGTGCCGTTCCTTCCGTTACCCTTGCCTTCCCTTGCTTTCCCTTGCCTTTCTTTCCTTCCGTTACTCTTTCCTTGCCTTGCCGAGCACTGCCTAGCCTTGCGTTGTCGTGCATTAGCCTTGCCTCGCCTGACCGTGCCTTGCCTTGCGTTATGCTTTCGTTGCCTTGCCGTGCATTGCCTAGCCCTGCATTGTCGTGCATTAGCCTTGCCTTTCCTCACCGTGCCTTGCCTTCCGTTACCCTTTCCTTGCTTGGCCGTGCATTGCCTAGCCGTGCGTTGCCGTGCCTTGCCTTTTGTTACACTTGCCTTGCCTTGCTTTGCCTTGCCTTCCTCTCCTTCCGTTACTCTTTCCTTGCCTTGCCGTGCATTACCTAGCCGTGCTTTTTCGTGCATTAGCGTTGCTTCGCCTGACCGTGCCTTGCCTTGCGTTACCCTTTCCTTGCCTTGCCGTGCATTGCCTAGTCCTGCGTTGTCGTGCCTTAGGCTTGTTTCCCCTTAACGTGCCGTTCCGTCCGTTGCCCTTGCCTACCCTTGCTTTCCCTTGCCTTCCTTGCCTTCCGTTACTCTTTACTTACCTTCCGTGCATTGCCTAGCCTTGCGTTGTCGTGCCTTAGCCTTGCGTCGCCTGACCGTGCCTTGCCTTGCGTTACCCTTTCTTTGCCTTGCCGTGCATTGCCTAGTCCTGCGTTGTCGTGCCTTAGCCTTGTTTCCCCGTACCGTGCCGTTCCTTCCGTTAGCCTTGCCTTCCCTTGCTTTCCCTTGCCTTTCTTTCCTTCCGTTACTCTTTCCTTGCCTAGCGGTGCACTGCCTAGCCGTGCGTTGTCGTGCCTTAGCCTTGTTTCCCCTTGCTGTGCCGTTCCTTCCGTTACACTTGCCTTGCCTTTCTTTGCCTTGCCTTCCTTTCCTTCCGTTACTCTTTCCTTGCCTAGCCGTGCACTGCCTAGCCTTGCGTTGTCGTGCATTAGCCTTCCCTTGCCTCAACGTACCTTGCCTTGCGTTACCCTTTCCTTGCCTTGCCGTGCACTGCCTAGCCTTGCGTTGTCGTGCCTTACCCTTGTTTCCCCTTGCCGTGCCGTGCCTTTTGTTACACTTGCCTTGCCTTGCTTTGCTTTGCCTTCCTTTCCTTCCGTTACTCTTTCCTTGCCTAGCCGTGCATTGCCTAGCCTTGCGTTGTCTTGCATTAGCCTTGCCTCGCCTGACCGTGCCTTGCCTTGCGTTACCCTTTCCTTCCCTTGCCGTGCATTGCCTAGCCGTGCGTTGTCTTGCCTTAGCCTTGTTTCCCCTTGCTGTGCCGTTTCTTCCGTTACACTTGCCTTGCCTTACTTTGCCTTGCCTTCCTTTCCTTCCGTTACTCTTTCCTTGCCTAGCCGTGCACTGCCTAGACTTGCGTTGTCGTGCATTAGCCTTGCCTCGCCTGACCGTGCCTTGCCTTGCGTTATGCTTTCCTTGCCTTGCCGTGCATTGCCTAGCCCTGCATTGTCGTGCATTAGCCTTGCCTTTCCTCACCGTGCCTTGCTTTGCGTTACCCTTTCCTTGCCTTGCCATGCATTGCCTAGCCGTGCGTTGCCGTGCCTTACCCTTGTTTCCCCTTGCCGTGGCTTGCCTTTTGTTACACTTGCCTTGCCTTGCTTTGCCTTGCTTTCCTCTCCTTCTGTTACTCTTTCCTTGCCTAGCCGTGCACTGCCTAGACTTGCGTTGTCGTGCCTTAGCCTTGCCTCGCCTGACCGTGCCTTGCCTTGCGTTACCCTTTCCTTGCCTTGCCGTGCAGTGCCTAGTCCTGCGTTGTCGTGCCTTAGCCTTGTTTCCCCTTACCGTGCCGTTCCTTCCGTTACCCTTTCCTTCCCTTGCTTTCCCTTGCCTTTCTTTCCTTCCGTTACTCTTTCCTTGCCTTGCCGAGCACTGCCTAGCCTTGCGTTGTCGTGCATTAGCCTTGCCTCGCCTGACCGTGCATTGCCTTGCGTTACCCTTTCCTTCCCTTGCCGTGCATTGCCTAGTCCTGAGTTGTCGTGCCTTAGCCTTGTTTCCGCTTACCGTGCCGTTCCTTCCTTTACCTTTGCCTTCCCTTGCCTTCCTTGCCTTCCGTTACTCTTTGCTTGCCTTCCGTGCATTGCCTAGCCTTGCGTTGTCCTGCCTTAGCCTTGCCTCGCCTGACCGTGCCTTGCCTTGCGTTACCCTTTCCTTGCCTTGCCGTGCATTGCCTAGTCCTGCGTTGTCGTGCCTTAGCCTTGTTTCCCCTTACCGTGCCGTTCCTTCCGTTACCCTTGCCTTCCCTTGCTTTCCCTTGCCTTTCTTTCCTTCCGTTACTCTTTCCTTGCCTTGCCGAGCACTGCCTAGCCTTGCGTTGTCGTGCATTAGCCTTGCCTCGCCTGACCGTGCCTTGCCTTGCGTTATGCTTTCCTTGCCTTGCCGTGCATTGCCTAGCCCTGCATTGTCGTGCATTAGCCTTGCCTTTCCTCACCGTGCCTTGCCTTGCGTTACCCTTTCCTTGCTTGGCCGTGCATTGCCTAGCCGTGCGTTGCCGTGCCTTACCCTTGTTTCCCCTTGCCGTGCCTTGCCTTTTGTTACACTTGCCTTGCCTTGCTTTGCCTTGCCTTCCTCTCCTTCCGTTACTCTTTCCTTGCCTAGCCGTGCATTGCCTAGCCTTGCGTTGTCGTGCATTAGCCTTGCCTCGCCTGACCGTGCCTTGCCTTGCGTTACCCTTTCTTTGCCTTGCCGTGCATTGCCTAGTCCTGCGTTGTCGTGCCTTAGCCTTGTTTCCCCTTACCGTGCCGTTCCTTCCGTTACCCTTGCCTTCCCTTGCTTTCCCTTGCCTTTCTTTCCTTCCGTTACTCTTTCCTTGCTTTGCCGAGCACTGCCTAGCCTTGCGTTGTCGTGCATTAGCCTTTCCTCGCCTGACCGTGCATTGCCTTGCGTTACCCTTTCCTTGCCTTGCCGTGCATTGCCTAGCCTTGCGTTGTCGTGCATTAGCCTTGCCTCGCCTGACCGTGCCTTGCCTTGCGTTACCCTTTCCTTGCCTTGCCGTGCATTGCCTAGCCGTGCTTTTTCGTGCATTAGCGTTGCCTCGCCTGACCGTGCCTTGCCTTGCGTTACCCTTTCCTTGCCTTGCCGGGCATTGCCTAGTCCTGCGTTGTCGTGCCTTAGGCTTGTTTCCCCTTAACGTGCCGTTCCGTCCGTTGCCCTTGCCTACCCTTGCTTTCCCTTGCCTTCCTTGCCTTCCGTTACTCTTTACTTACCTTCCGTGCATTGCCTAGCCTTGCGTTGTCGTGCCTTAGCCTTGCGTCGCCTGACCGTGCCTTGCCTTGCGTTACCCTTTCTTTGCCTTGCCGTGCATTGCCTAGTCCTGCGTTGTCGTGCCTTAGCCTTGTTTCCCCGTACCGTGCCGTTCCTTCCGTTAGCCTTGCCTTCCCTTGCTTTCCCTTGCCTTTCTTTCCTTCCGTTACTCTTTCCTTGCCTAGCCGTGCACTGCCTAGCCGTCCGTTGTCGTGCCTTAGCCTTGTTTCCCCTTGCTGTGCAGTTCCTTCCGTTACACTTGCCTTGCCTTTCTTTGCCTTGCCTTCCTTTCCTTCCGTTACCGTGCATTGCCTAGCCTTGCGTTGTCGTGCATTAGCCTTGCCTCGCCTGACCGTGCCTTGCCTTGCGTTGCCCTTTCCTTGCCTTGCCGTGCATTGCCTAGTCCTGAGTTGTCGTGCCTTAGCCTTGTTTCCGCTTACCGTGCCGTTCCTTCCTTTACCTTTGCCTTCCCTTGCCTTCCTTGCCTTCCGTTACTCTTTGCTTGCCTTCCGTGCATTGCCTAGCCTTGCGTTGTCCTGCCTTAGCCTTGCCTCGCCTGACCGTGCCTTGCCTTGCGTTACCCTTTCCTTGCCTTGCCGTGCATTGCCTAATCCTGTGTTGTCGTGCCTTAGCCTTGTTTCCCCTTACCGTGCCGTTCCTTCCGTTACCCTTGCCTTCCCTTGCTTTCCGTTGCCTTTCTTTCCTTCCGTTACTCTTTCCTTGCCTTGCCGAGCACTGCCTAGCCTTGGGTTGTCGTGCATTAGCCTTGCCTCGCCTGACCGTGCCTTGCCTTGCGTTATGCTTTCCATGCCTTGCCGTGCATTGCCTAGCCCTGCATTGTCGTGCATTAGCCTTGCCTTTCCTCACCGTGCCTTGCCTTGCGTTACCCTTTCCTTGCTTGGCCGTGCATTGCCTAGCCGTGCGTTGCCGTGCCTTACCCTTGTTTCCCCTTGCCGTGCCTTGCCTTTTGTTACACTTGCCTTGGCTTGCTTTGCCTTGCCTTCCTCTCCTTCCGTTACTCTTTCCTTGCCTAGCCGTGCATTGCCTAGCCTTGCGTTGTCGTGCATTAGCCTTGCCTCGCCTGACCGTGCCTTGCCTTGCGTTACCCTTTCTTTGCCTTGCCGTGCATTGCCTAGTCCTGCGTTGTCGTGCCTTAGCCTTGTTTCCCCTTACCGTGCCGTTCCTTCCGTTACCCTTGCCTTCCCTTGCTTTCCCTTGCCTTTCTTTCCTTCCGTTACTCTTTCCTTGCCTTGCCGAGCACTGCCTAGCCTTGCGTTGTCGTGCATTAGCCTTGCCTCGCCTGACCGTGCATTGCCTTGCGTTACCCTTTCCTTGCCTTGCCGTGCATTGCCTAGCCTTGCGTTGTCGTGCATTAGCCTTGCCTCGCCTGACCGTGCCTTGCCTTGCGTTACCCTTTCCTTGCCTTGCCGTGCATTGCCTAGCCGTGCTTTTTCGTGCATTAGCGTTGCCTCGCCTGACCGTGCCTTGCCTTGCGTTACACTTTCCTTGCCTTGCCGTGCATTGCCTAGTCCTGCGTTGTCGTGCCTTAGGCTTGTTTCCCCTTAACGTGCCGTTCCGTCCGTTGCCCTTGCCTACCCTTGCTTTCCCTTGCCTTCCTTGCCTTCCGTTACTCTTTACTTACCTTCCGTGCATTGCCTAGCCTTGCGTTGTCGTGCCTTAGCCTTGCGTCGCCTGACGGTGCCTTGCCTTGCGTTACCCTTTCTTTGCCTTGCCGTGCATTGCCTAGTCCTGCGTTGTCGTGCCTTAGCCTTGTTTCCCCGTACCGTGCCGTTCCTTCCGTTAGCCTTGCCTTCCCTTGCTTTCCCTTGCCTTTCTTTCCTTCCGTTACTCTTTCCTTGCCTAGCCGTGCACTGCCTAGCCGTGCGTTGTCGTGCCTTAGCCTTGTTTCCCCTTGCTGTGCCGTTCCTTCCGTTACACTTGCCTTGCCTTTCTTTGCCTTGCCTTCCTTTCCTTCCGTTACTCTTTCCTTGCCTAGCTGTGCACTGCCTAGCCTTGCGTTGTAGTGCATTAGCCTTCCCTTGCCTCAACGTACCTTGCCTTGCGTTACCCTTTCCTTGCCTTGCCGTGCACTGCCTAGCCTTGCGTTGTCGTGCCTTACCCTTGTTTCCCCTTGCCTTTCCGTGCCTTTTGTTACACTTGCCTTGCCTTGCATTGCTTTGCCTTCCTTTCCTTCCGTTACTCTTTCCTTGCCTAGCCGTGCATTGCCTAGCCTTGCGTTGTCGTGCATTAGCCTTGCCTCGCCTGACCGTGCCTTGCCTTGCGTTAACCTTTCCTTCCCTTGCCGTGCATTGCCTAGCCGTGCGTTGTCTTGCTTTAGCCTTGTTTCCCCTTACCGTGCCGTTCCTTCCGTTACCCTTGCCTTCCCTTGCTTTCCCTTGCCTTTCTTTCCTTCCGTTACTCTTTCCTTGCCTTGCCGAGCACTGCCTAGCCTTGCGTTGTCGCGCATTAGCCTTGCCTCGCCTGACCGTGCCTTGCCTTGCGTTATGCTTTCCTTGCCTTGCCGTGCATTGCCTAGCCCTGCATTGTCGTGCATTAGCCTTGCCTTTCCTCACCGTGCCTTGCCTTGCGTTACCCTTTCCTTGCTTGGCGGTGCATTGCCTAGCCGTGCGTTGCCGTGCCTTACCCTTGTTTCCCCTTGCCGTGGCTTGCCTTTTGTTACACTTGCCTTGCCTTGCTTTGCCTTGCTTTCCTCTCCTTCCGTTACTCTTTCCTTGCCTAGCCGTGCACTGCCTAGACTTGCGTTGTCGTGCCTTAGCCTTGCCTCGCCTCACCGTGCCTTGCTTTGCGTTACCCTTTCCTTGCCTTGCCATGCATTGCCTAGCCGTGCGTTGCCGTGCCTTACCCTTGTTTCCCCTTGCCGTGGCTTGTCTTTTGTTACACTTGCCTTGCCTTGCTTTGCCTTGCTTTCCTCTCCTTCCGTTACTCTTTCCTTGCCTAGCCGTGCACTGCCTAGACTTGCGTTGTCGTGCCTTAGCCTTGCCTCGCCTCACCGTGCCTTGCCTTGCGTTACCCTTTCCTTGCCTTGCCGTGCATTGCCTAGTCCTGCGTTGTCGTGCCTTAGCCTTGTTTCCCCTTACCGTGCCGTTGCTTCCGTTACCCTTTCCTTCCCTTGCTTTCCCTTGCCTTTCTTCCCTTCCGTTACTCTTTCCTTGACTTGCCGAGCACTGCCTAGCCTTGCGTTGTCGTGCATTAGCCTTGCCTCGCCTGACCGTGCATTGCCTTGCGTTACCCTTTCCTTCCCTTGCCGTGCATTGCCTAGTCCTGAGTTTTCGTGCCTTAGCCTTGTTTCCGCTTACCGTGCCTTTCCTTCCTTTACCTTTGCCTTCCCTTGCCTTCCTTGCCTTCCGTTACTCTTTGCTTGCCTTCCGTGCATTGCCTAGCCTTGCGTTGTCCTGCCTTAGCCTTGCCTCGCCTGACCGTGACTTGCCTTGCGTTACCCTTTCCTTGCCTTGCCGTGCATTGCCTAGTCCTGCGTTGTCGTGCCTTAGCCTTGTTTCCCCTTACCGTGCCGTTCCTTCCGTTACCCTTGCCTTCCCTTGCTTTCCCTTGCCTTTCTTTCCTTCCGTTACATTTTCCTTGCCTTGCCGAGCACTGCCTAGCCTTGCGTTGTCGTGCATTAGCCTTGCCTCGCCTGACCGTGCCTTGCCTTGCGTTATGCTTTCCTTGCCTTGCCGTGCATTGCCTAGCCCTGCATTGTCGTGCATTAGCCTTGCCTTTCCTCACCGTGCCTTGCCTTGCGTTACCCTTTCCTTGCTTGGCCGTGCATTGCCTAGCCGTGCGTTGCCGTGCCTTACCCTTGTTTCCCCTTGCCGTGCCTTGCCTTTTGTTACACTTGCCTTGCCTTTCTTTGCCTTGCCTTCCTCTCCTTCCGTTACTCTTTCCTTGCCTAGCCGTGCATTGCCTAGCCTTGCGTTGTCGTGCATTAGCCTTGCCTCGCCTGACCGTGCCTTGCCTTGCGTTACGCTTTTTTTGCCTTGCCGTGCATTGCCTAGTCCTGCGTTGTCGTGCCTTAGCCTTGTTTCCCCTTACCGTGCCGTTCCTTCCGTTACCCTTGCCTTCCCTTGCTTTCCCTTGCCTTTCTTTCCTTCCGTTACTCGTTCCTTGCCTTGCCGAGCACTGCCTAGGCTTGCGTTGTCGTGCATTAGCCTTGCCTCGCCTGACCGTGCCTTGCTTTGATTTATGCTTTCCTTGCCTTGCCGTGCATTGCCTAGCCCTGCATTGTCGTGCATTAGCCTTGCCTTTCCTCACCGTGCCTTGCCTTGCGTTACCCTTTCCTTGCTTGGCCGTGCATTGCCTAGCCGTGCGTTGCCGTGCCTTACCCTTGTTTCCCCTTGCCGTGCCTTGCCTTTTGTTACACTTGCCTTGCCTTGCTTTGCCTTGCCTTGCTCTCCTTCCGTTACTCTTTCCTTGCCTAGCCGTGCATTGCCTAGCCTTGCGTTGTCGTGCATTAGCCTTGCCTCGCCTGAACTTGCCTTGCCTTGCGTTACCCTTTCTTTGACTTGCCGTGCTTTGCCTCGTCCTGCGTTGTCGTGCCTTAGCCTTGTTTCCCCTTGCTGTGCCGTTTCTTCCGTTACACTTGCCTTGCCTTACTTTGCGTTGCCTTCCTTTCCTTCCGTTACTCGTTCCTTGCCTAGCCGTGCACTGCCTAGACTTGCGTTGTCGTGCCTTAGCCTTGGCTCGCCTGACAGTGCCTTGCCTTGCGTTACCCTTTCCTTGCCTTGCCGTGCATTGCCTAGCCGAGCGTTGTCGTGCATTAGCCTTCCCTTGCCTCACCGTGCCTTGCTTTGCGTTACCCTTTCCTTGCCTTGCCATGCATTGCCTAGCCGTGCGTTGCCGTGCCTTACCCTTGTTTCCCCTTGCCGTGGCTTGCCTTTTGTTACACTTGCCTTGCCTTGCTTTGCCTTGCTTTCCTCTCCTTCCGTTACTCTTTCCTTCCCTAGCCGTGCACTGCCTAGACTTGCGTTGTCGTTCCTTAGCCTTGCCTCGCCTGACCGTGCCTTGCCTTGCGTTACACTTTCCTTGCCTTGCCGTGCATTGCCTAGTCCTGCGTTTTCGTGCCTTAGCCTTGTTTCCCCTTACCGTGCCGTTGCTTCCGTTACCCTTTCCTTCCCTTGATTTCCCTTGCCTTTCTTTCCTTCCGTTACTCTTTCCTTGCCTTGCCGAGCACTGCCTAGCCTTGCGTTGTCGTGCATTAGCCTTGCCTCGCCTGACCGTGCATTGCCTTGCGTTACCCTTTCGTTCCCTTGCCGTGCATTGCCTAGTCCTGAGTTGTCGTGCCTTAGCCTTGTTTCCGCTTACCGTGCCGTTCCTTCCTTTACCTTTGCCTTCCCTTGCCTTCCTTGCCTTCCGTTACTCTTTGCTTGCCTTCCGTGCATTTCCTAGCCTTGCGTTGTCCTGCCTTAGCCTTGCCTCGCCTGACCGTGCCTTGCCTTGCGTTACCCTTTCCTTGCCTTGCCGTGCATTGCCTAGTCCTGCGTTGTCGTGCCTTAGCCTTGTTTCCCCTTACCGTGCCGTTCCTTCCGTTACCCTTGCCTTCCCTTGCTTTCCCTTGCCTTTCTTTCCTTCCGTTACTCTTTCCTTGCCTTGCCGAGCACTGCCTAGCCTTGCGTTGTCGTGCATTAGCCTTGCCTCGCCTGACCGTGCCTTGCCTTGCGTTATGCTTTCCTTGCCTTGCCGTGCATTGCCTAGCCCTGCATTGTCGTGCATTAGCCTTGCCTTTCCTCACCGTGCCTTGCCTTGCGTTACCCTTTCCTTGCTTGGCCGTGCATTGCCTAGCCGTGCGTTGCCGTGCCTTACCCTTGTTTCCGCTTGCCGTGCCTTGCCTTTTGTTACACTTGCCTTGCCTTGCTTTGCCTTGCCTTCCTCTCCTTCCGTTACTCTTTCCTTGCCTAGCCGTGCATTGCCTAGCCTTGCGTTGTCGTGCATTAGCCTTGCCTCGCCTGACCGTGCCTTGCCTTGCGTTACGCTTTCTTTGCCTTGCCGTGCATTGCCTAGTCCTGCGTTGTCGTGCCTTAGCCTTGTTTCCCCTTACCGTGCCGTTCCTTCCGTTACCCTTGCCTTCCCTTGCTTTCCCTTGCCTTTCTTTCCTTCCGTTACTCTTTCCTTGCCTTGCCGAGCACTGCCTAGCCTTGCGTTGTGGTGCATTAGCCTTGCCTCGCCTGACCGTGCGCCTGACCGTGCATTGCCTTGCGTTACCCTTTCCTTGCCTTGCCGTGCATTGCCTAGCCGTGCGTTGTCTTGCCTTAGCCTTGTTTCCCCTTGCTGTGCCGTTCCTTCCGTTACACTTGCCTTGACTTACTTTGCCTTGCCTTCCTTTCCTTCCGTTACTCTTTCCTTGCCTAGCCGTGCACTGCCTAGCCTTGCGTTGTCATGCCTTAGCCTTGCCTCGCCTGACCGTGCCTTGCCTTGCGTTACCCTTTCCTTGCCTTGCCGTGCATTGCCTAGCCGAGCGTTGTCGTGCATTAGCCTTGCCTCGCCTGACCGTGCCTTGCCTTGCGTTACCCTTTCTTTGCCTTGCCGTGCATTGCCTAGTCCTGCGTTGTCGTGCCTTAGCCTTGTTTCCCCTTACCGTGCCGTTCCTTCCGTAACCCTTGCCTTCCCTTGCTTTGCCTTGCCTTTCTTTCCTTCCGTTACTCTTTCCTTGCCTTGCCGAGCACTGCCTAGCCTTGCGTTGTCGTGCATTAGCCTTGCCTCGCCTGACCGTGCATTGCCTTGCGTTACCCTTTCCTTCCCTTGCCGTGCATTGCCTAGTCCTGAGTTGTCGTGCCTTAGCCTTGTTTCCGCTTACCGTGCCGTTCCTTCCTTTACCTTTGCCTTCCCTTGCCTTCCTTGCCTTCCGTTACTCTTTGCTTGCCTTCCGTGCATTGCCTAGCCTTGCGTTGTCCTGCCTTAGCCTTGCCTCGCCTGACCGTGCCTTGCCTTGCGTTACCCTTTCCTTGCCTTGGCGTGCATTGCCTAGTCCTGCGTTGTCGTGCCTTAGCCTTGTTTCCCCTTACCGTGCCGTTTCTTCCGTTACACTTGCCTTGCCTTATTTTGCCTTCCCTTCCTTTCCTTCCGTTACTCTTTCCTTGCCTAGCCGTGCACTGCCTAGCCTTGCGTTGTCGTGCCTTAGCCTTGGCTCGCCTGACCGTGCCTTGCCTTGCGTTACCCTTTCCTTGCCTTGCCGTGCATTGCCTAGCCGAGCGTTTTCGTGCATTAGCCTTCCCTTGCCTCACCGTGCCTTGCTTTGCGTTACCCTTTCCTTGCCTTGCCATGCATTGCCTAGCCGTGCGTTGCCGTGCCTTACCCTTGTTTCCCCGTGCCGTGGCTTGCCTTTTGTTACACTTGCCTTGCCTTGCTTTGCCTTGCCTTCCTCTCCTTCCGTTACTCTTTCCTTGCCTAGCCGTGCATTGCCTAGCCTTGCGTTGTCGTGCATTAGCCTTGCCTCGCCTGACCGTGCCTTGCCTTGCGTTACCCTTTCTTTGCCTTGCCGTGCATTGCCTAGTCCTGCGTTGTCGTGCCTTAGCCTTGTTTCCCCTTACCGTGCCGTTCCTTCCGTTACCCTTGCCTTCCCTTGCTTTCCCTTGCCTTTCTTTCCTTCCGTCACTCTTTCCTTGCCTTGCCGAGCACTGCCTAGCCTTGCGTTGTCGTGCATTAGCCTTGCCTCGCCTGACCGTGCCTTGCCTTGCGTTACCCTTTCCTTGCCTTGCCGTGCATTGCCTAGCCGTGCTTTTTCGTGCATTAGCGTTGCCTCGACTGACCGTGCCTTGCCTTGCGTTACCCTTTCCTTGCCTTGCCGTGCATTGCCTAGTCCTGCGTTGTCGTGCCTTAGGCTTGTTTCCCCTTAACGTTCCGTTCCGTCCGTTGCCCTTGCCTACCCTTGCTTTCCCTTGCCTTCCTTGCCTTCCGTTACTCTTTACTTACCTTCCGTGCATTGCCTAGCCTTGCGTTGTCGTGCCTTAGCCTTGCGTCGCCTGACCGTGCCTTGCCTTGCGTTACCCTTTCCTTGCCTTGCCGTGCATTGCCTAGTCCTGCGTTGTCGTGCCTTAGCCTTGTTTCCCCGTACCGTGCCGTTCCTTCCGTTAGCCTTGCCTTCCCTTGCTTTCCCTTGCCTTTCTTTCCTTCCGTTACTCTTTCCTTGCCTAGCCGTGCACTGCCTAGCCGTGCGTTGTCGTGCCTCAGCCTTGTTTCCCCTTGCTGTGCCGTTCCTTCCGTTACACTTGCCTTGCCACTCTTTGCCTTGCCTTCCTTTCCTTCCGTTACTCTTTCCTTGCCTAGCCGTGCACTGCCTAGCCTTGCGTTGTCGTGCATTAGCCTTCCCTTGCCTCACAGTACCTTGCCTTGCGTTACCCTTTCCTTGCCTTGCCGTGCACTGCCTAGCCTTGCGTTGTCGTGCCTTACCCTTGTTTCCCCTTGCCGTGCCGTGCCTTTTGTTACACTTGCCTTGCCTTGCTTTGCTTTGCCTTCCTTTCCTTCCGTTACTCTTTCCTTGCCTAGCCGTGCATTGCCTAGCCTTGCGTTGTCGTGCATTAGCCTTGCCTCGCCTGACCGTGCCTTGCCTTGCGTTACCCTTTCCTTCTCTTGCCGTGCATTGCCTAGCCGTGCGTTGTCTTGCCTTAGCCTTGTTTCCCCTTGCTGTGCCGTTTCTTCCGTTACACTTGCCTTGCCTTACTTTGCCTTGCCTTCCTTTCCTTCCGTTACTCTTTCCTTGGTAGCCGTGCACTGCCTAGACTTGCGTTGTCGTGCCTTAGCCTTGGCTCGCCTGACAGTGCCTTGCCTTGCGTGACCCTTTCCTTGCCTTGCCGTGCATTGCCTAGCCGAGCGTTGTCGTGCATTAGCCTTCCCTTGCCTCACCGTGCATTGCCTTGCGTTACCCTTTCCTTCCCTTGCCGTGCGTTGCCTAGTCCTGAGTTGTCGTGCCTTAGCCTTGTTTCCGCTTACCGTGCCGTTCCTTCCTTTACCTTTGCCTTCCCTTGCCTTCCTTGCCTTCCGTTACTCTTTGCTTGCCTTCCGTGCATTGCCTAGCCTTGCTTTGTCCTGCCTTAGCCTTGCCTCGCCTGACCGTGCCTTGCCTTGCGTTACCCTTTCCTTGCCTTGCCGTGCATTGCATAGTCTTGCGTTGTCGTGCCTTAGCCTTGTTTCCCCTTACCGTGCCGTTCCTTCCGTTACCCTTGCCTTCCCTTGCTTTCCCTTGCCTTTCTTTCCTTCCGTTACTCTTTCCTTGCCTTGCCGAGCACTGCCTAGCCTTGCGTTGTCGTGCATTAGCCTTGCCTCGCCTGACCGTGCCTTGCCTTGCGTTATGCTTTCCTTGCCTTGCCGTGCATTGCCTAGCCCTGCATTGTCGTGCATTAGCCTTGCCTTTCCTCACCGTGCCTTGCCTTGCGTTACCCTTTCCTTGCTTGGCCGTGCATTGCCTAGCCGTGCCTTGCCGTGCCTTGCCTTTTGTTACACTTGCCTTGCCTTGCTTTGCCCTGCCTTCCTCTCCTTCCGTTACTCTTTCCTTGCCTTGCCGTGCATTACCTAGCCGTGCTTTTTCGTGCATTAGCGTTGCCTCGCCTGACCGTGCCTTGCCTTGCGTTACCCTTTCCTTGCCTTGCCGTGCATTGCCTAGTCCTGCCTTGTCGTGCCTTAGGCTTGTTTCCCCTTAACGTGCCGTTCCGTCCGTTGCCCTTGCCTACCCTTGCTTTCCCTTGCCTTCCTTGCCTTCCGTTACTCTTTACTTACCTTCCGTGCATTGCCTAGCCTTGCGTTGTCGTGCCTTAGCCTTGCGTCGCCTGACCGTGCCTTGCCTTGCGTTACCCTTTCTTTGCCTTGCCGTGCATTGCCTAGTCCTGCGTTGTCGTGCCTTAGCCTTGTTTCCCCGTACCGTGCCGTTCCTTCCGTTAGCCTTGCCTTCCCTTGCTTTCCCTTGCCTTTCTTTCCTTCCGTTACTCTTTCCTTGCCTAACGGTGCACTGCCTAGCCGTGCGTTGTCGTGCCTTAGCCTTGTTTCCCCTTGCTGTGCCGTTCCTTCCGTTACACTTGCCTTGCCTTTCTTTGCCTTGCCTTCCTTTCCTTCCGTTACTCTTTCCTTGCCTAGCCGTGCACTGCCTAGCCTTGCGTTGTCGTGCATTAGCCTTCCCTTGCTTCAACGTACCTTGCCTTGCGTTACCCTTTCCTTGCCTTGCCGTGCACTGCCTAGCCTTGCGTTGTCGTGCCTTACCCTTGTTTCCCCTTGCCGTGCCGTGCCTTTTGTTACACTTGCCTTGCCTTGCTTTGCTTTGCCTTCCTTTCCTTCCGTTACTCTTTCCTTGCCTAGCCGTGCATTGCCTAGCCTTGCGTTGTCTTGCATTAGCCTTGCCTCGCCTGACCGTGCCTTGCCTTGCGTTACCCTTTCCTTCCCTTGCCGTGCATTGCCTAGCCGTGCGTTGTCTTGCCTTAGCCTTGTTTCCCCTTGCTGTGCCGTTTCTTCCGTTACACTTGCCTTGCCTTACTTTGCCTTGCCTTCCTTTCCTTCCGTTACTCTTTCCTTGCCTAGCCGTGCACTGCCTAGACTTGCGTTGTCGTGCCTTAGCCTTGGCTCGCCTGACAGTGCCTTGCCTTGCGTTACCCTTTCCTTGCCTGGCCGTGCATTGCCTAGCCGAGCGTTGTCGTGCATTAGCCTTGCCTCGCCTGACCGTGCCTTGCCTTGCGTTACCCTTTCCTTCCCTTGCCGTGCATTGCCTAGTCCTGCGTTGTCGTGCCTTAGCCTTGTTTCCCCTTACCGTGCCGTTCCTTCCGTTACCCTTGCCTTCCCTTGCTTTCCCTTGCCTTTCTTTCCTTCCGTTACTCTTTCCTTGCCTTGCCGAGCACTGCCTAGCCTTGCGTTGTCGTGCATTAGCCTTGCCTCGCCTGACCGTGCATTGCCTTGCGTTACCCTTTCCTTCCCTTGCCGTCCATTGCCTAGTCCTGAGTTGTCGTGCCTTAGCCTTGTTTCCGCTTACCGTGCCGTTCCTTCCTTTACCTTTGCCTTCCCTTGCCTTCCTTGCCTTCCGTTACTCTTTGCTTGCCTTCCGTGCATTGCCTAGCCTTGCGTTGTCCTGCCTTAGCCTTGCCTCGCCTGACCGTGCCTTGCCTTGCGTTACCCTTTCCTTGCCTTGCCGTGCATTGCCTAGTCCTGAGTTGTCGTGCCTTAGCCTTGTTTCCGCTTACCGTGCCGTCCCTTCCTTTACCTTTGCCTTCCCTTGCCTTCCTTGCCTTCTGTTACTCTTTGCTTGCCTTCCGTGCACTGCCTAGCCTTGCGTTGTAGAGCATTAGCCTTCCCTTGCCTCAACGTACCTTGCCTTGCGTTACCCTTTCCTTGCCTTGCCGTGCACTGCCTAGCCTTGCGTTGTCGTGCCTTACCCTTGTTTCCCCTTGCCGTGCCGTGCCTTTTGTTACACTTGCCTTGCCTTGCATTGCTTTGCCTTCCTTTCCTTCCGTTACTCTTTCCTTGCCTAGCCGTGCATTGCCTAGCCTTGCGTTGTCGTGCATTAGCCTTGCCTCGCCTGACCGTGCCTTGCCTTGCGTTACCCTTTCCTTCCCTTGCCGTGCATTGCCTAGCCGTGCGTTGTCTTGCTTTAGCCTTGTTTCCCCTTACCGTGCCGTTCCTTCCGTTACCCTTGCCTTCCCTTGCTTTCCCTTGCCTTTCTTTCCTTCCGTTACTCTTTCCTTGCCTTGCCGAGCACTGCCTAGCCTTGCGTTGTCGTGCATTAGCCTTGCCTCGCCTGACCGTGCCTTGCCTTGCGTTATGCTTTCCTTGCCTTGCCGTGCATTGCCTAGCCCTGCGTTGTCGTGCATTAGCCTTGCCTTTCCTCACCGTGCCTTGCCTTGCGTTACCCTTTCCTTGCTTGCGATGCATTGCCTAGCCGTGCGTTGCCGTGCCTTACCCTTGTTTCCCCTTGCCGTGGCTTGCCTTTTGTTACACTTGCCTTGCCTTGCTTTGCCTTGCTTTCCTCTCCTTCCGTTACTCTTTCCTTGCCTAGCCGTGCACTGCCTAGACATGCGTTGTCGTGCCTTAGCCTTGCCTCGCCTCACCGTGCCTTGCTTTGCGTTACCCTTTCCTTGCCTTGCCATGCATTGCCTAGCCGTGCGTTGCCGTGCCTTACCCTTGTTTCCCCTTGCCGTGGCTTGCCTTTTGTTACACTTGCCTTGCCTTGCTTTGCCTTGCTTTCCTCTCCTTCCGTTACTCTTTCCTTGCCTAGCCGTGCACTGCCTAGACTTGCGTTGTCGTGCCTTAGCCTTGCCTCGCCTGACCGTGCCTTGCCTTGCGTTACCCTTTCCTTGCCTTGCCGTGCATTGCCTAGTCCTGCGTTGTCGTGCCTTAGCCTTGTTTCCCCTTACCGTGCCGTTGCTTCCGTTACCCTTTCCTTCCCTTGCTTTCCCTTGCCTTTCTTTCCTTCCGTTACTCTTTCCTTGCCTTGCCGAGCACTGCCTAGCCTTGCGTTGTCGTGCATTAGCCTTGCCTCGCCTGACCGTGCATTGCCTTGCGTTACCCTTTCCTTCCCTTGCCGTGCATTGCCTAGTCCTGAGTTTTCGTGCCTTAGCCTTGTTTCCGCTTACCGTGCCTTTCCTTCCTTTACCTTTGCCTTCCCTTGCCTTCCTTGCCTTCCGTTACTCTTTGCTTGCCTTCCGTGCATTGCCTAGCCTTGCGTTGTCCTGCCTTAGCCTTGCCTCGCCTGACCGTGACTTGCCTTGCGTTACCCTTTCCTTGCCTTGCCGTGCATTGCCTAGTCCTGCGTTCTCGTGCCTTAGCCTTGTTTCCCCTTACCGTGCCGTTCCTTCCGTTACCCTTGCCTTCCCTTGCTTTCCCTTACCTTTCTTTCCTTCCGTTACTTTTTCCTTGCCTTGCCGAGCACTGCCTAGCCTTGCGTTGTCGTGCATTAGCCTTGCCTCGCCTGACCGTGCCTTGCCTTGCGTTACCCTTTCCTTGCCTTGCCGTGCATTGCCTAATCCTGTGTTGTCGTGCCTTAGCCTTGTTTCCCCTTACCGTGCCGTTCCTTCCGTTACCCTTGCCTTCCCTTGCTTTCCGTTGCCTTTCTTTCCTTCCGTTACTCTTTCCTTGCCTTGCCGAGCACTGCCTAGCCTTGGGTTGTCGTGCATTAGCCTTGCCTCGCCTGACCGTGCCTTGCCTTGCGTTATGCTTTCCTTGCCTTGCCGTGCATTGCCTAGCCCTGCATTGTCGTGCATTAGCCTTGCCTTTCCTCACCGTGCCTTGCCTTGCGTTACCCTTTCCTTGCTTGGCCGTGCATTGCCTAGCCGTGCGTTGCCGTGCCTTACCCTTGTTTCCCCTTGCCGTGCCTTGCCTTTTGTTACACTTGCCTTGGCTTGCTTTGCCTTGCCTTCCTCTCCTTCCGTTACTCTTTCCTTGCCTAGCCGTGCATTGCCTAGCCTTGCGTTGTCGTGCATTAGCCTTGCCTCGCCTGACCGTGCCTTGCCTTGCGTTACCCTTTCTTTGCCTTGCCGTGCATTGCCTAGTCCTGCGTTGTCGTGCCTTAGCCTTGTTTCCCCTTACCGTGCCGTTCCTTCCGTTACCCTTGCCTTCCCTTGCTTTCCCTTGCCTTTCTTTCCTTCCGTTACTCTTTCCTTGCCTTGCCGAGCACTGCCTAGCCTTGCGTTGTCGTGCATTAGCCTTGCCTCGCCTGACCGTGCATTGCCTTGCGTTACCCTTTCCTTGCCTTGCCGTGCATTGCCTAGCCTTGCGTTGTCGTGCATTAGCCTTGCCTCGCCTGACCGTGCCTTGCCTTGCGTTACCCTTTCCTTGCCTTGCCGTGCATTGCCTAGCCGTGCTTTTTCGTGCATTAGCGTTGCCTCGCCTGACCGTGCCTTGCCTTGCGTTACACTTTCCTTGCCTTGCCGTGCATTGCCTAGTCCTGCGTTGTCGTGCCTTAGGCTTGTTTCCCCTTAACGTGCCGTTCCGTCCGTTGCCCTTGCCTACCCTTGCTTTCCCTTGCCTTCCTTGCCTTCCGTTACTCTTTACTTACCTTCCGTGCATTGCCTAGCCTTGCGTTGTCGTGCCTTAGCCTTGCGTCGCCTGACCGTGCCTTGCCTTGCGTTACCCTTTCTTTGCCTTGCCGTGCATTGCCTAGTCCTGCGTTGTCGTGCCTTAGCCTTGTTTCCCCGTACCGTGCCGTTCCTTCCGTTAGCCTTGCCTTCCCTTGCTTTCCCTTGCCTTTCTTTCCTTCCGTTACTCTTTCCTTGCCTAGCCGTGCACTGCCTAGCCGTGCGTTGTCGTGCCTTAGCCTTGTTTCCCCTTGCTGTGCCGTTCCTTCCGTTACACTTGCCTTGCCTTTCTTTGCCTTGCCTTCCTTTCCTTCCGTTACTCTTTCCTTGCCTAGCCGTGCACTGCCTAGCCTTGCGTTGTCGTGCATTAGCCTTCCCTTGCCTCACCGTACCTTGCCTTGCGTTACCCTTTCCTTGCCTTGCCGTGCACTGCCTAGCCTTGCGTTGTCGTGCCTTACCCTTGTTTCCCCTTGCCGTTCCGTGCCTTTTGTTACACTTGCCTTGCCTTGCATTGCTTTGCCTTCCTTTCCTTCCGTTACTCTTTCCTTGCCTAGCCGTGCATTGCCTAGCCTTGCGTTGTCGTGCATTAGCCTTGCCTCGCCTGACCGTGCCTTGCCTTGCGTTAACCTTTCCTTCCCTTGCCGTGCATTGCCTAGCCGTGCGTTGTCTTGCTTTAGCCTTGTTTCCCCTTACCGTGCCGTTCCTTCCGTTACCCTTGCCTTCCCTTGCTTTCCCTTGCCTTTCTTTCCTTCCGTTACTCTTTCCTTGCCTTGCCGAGCACTGCCTAGCCTTGCGTTGTCGTGCATTAGCCTTGCCTCGCCTGACCGTGCCTTGCCTTGCGTTATGCTTTCCTTGCCTTGCCGTGCATTGCCTAGCCCTGCATTGTCGTGCATTAGCCTTGCCTTTCCTCACCGTGCCTTGCCTTGCGTTACCCTTTCCTTGCTTGGCGGTGCATTGCCTAGCCGTGCGTTGCCGTGCCTTACCCTTGTTTCCCCTTGCCGTGGCTTGCCTTTTGTTACACTTGCCTTGCCTTGCTTTGCCTTGCTTTCCTCTCCTTCCGTTACTCTTTCCTTGCCTAGCCGTGCACTGCCTAGACTTGCGTTGTCGTGCCTTAGCCTTGCCTCGCCTCACCGTGCCTTGCTTTGCGTTACCCTTTCCTTGCCTTGCCATGCATTGCCTAGCCGTGCGTTGCCGTGCCTTACCCTTGTTTCCCCTTGCCGTGGCTTGTCTTTTGTTACACTTGCCTTGCCTTGCTTTGCCTTGCCTTCCTCTCCTTCCGTTACTCTTTCCTTGCCTAGCCGTGCACTGCCTAGACTTGCGTTGTCGTGCCTTAGCCTTGCCTCGCCTCACCGTGCCTTGCCTTGCGTTACCCTTTCCTTGCCTTGCCGTGCATTGCCTAGTCCTGCGTTGTCGTGCCTTAGCCTTGTTTCCCCTTACCGTGCCGTTGCTTCCGTTACCCTTTCCTTCCCTTGCTTTCCCTTGCCTTTCTTCCCTTCCGTTACTCTTTCCTTGACTTGCCGAGCACTGCCTAGCCTTGCGTTGTCGTGCATTAGCCTTGCCTCGCCTGACCGTGCATTGCCTTGCGTTACCCTTTCCTTCCCTTGCCGTGCATTGCCTAGTCCTGAGTTTTCGTGCCTTAGCCTTGTTTCCGCTTACCGTGCCTTTCCTTCCTTTAACTTTGCCTTCCCTTGCCTTCCTTGCCTTCCGTTACTCTTTGCTTGCCTTCCGTGCATTGCCTAGCCTTGCGTTGTCGTGCCTTAGCCTTGCCTTCCCTTGCCTTCCTTGCCTTCCGTTACTCTTTGCTTGCCTTCCGTGCATTGCCTAGCCTTGCGTTGTCCTGCCTTAGCCTTGCCTCGCCTGACCGTGACTTGCCTTGCGTTACCCTTTCCTTGCCTTGCCGTGCATTGCCTAGTCCTGCGTTGTCGTGCCTTAGCCTTGTTTCCCCTTACCGTGCCGTTCCTTCCGTTACCCTTGCCTTCCCTTGCTTTCCCTTGCCTTTCTTTCCTTCCGTTACATTTTCCTTGCCTTGCCGAGCACTGCCTAGCCTTGCGTTGTCGTGCATTAGCCTTGCCTCGCCTGACCGTGCCTTGCCTTGCGTTATGCTTTCCTTGCCTTGCCGTGCATTGCCTAGCCCTGCATTGTCGTGCATTAGCCTTGTCTTTCCTCACCGTGCCTTGCCTTGCGTTACCCTTTCCTTGCTTGGCCGTGCATTGCCTAGCCGTGCGTTGCCGTGCCTTACCCTTGTTTCCCCTTGCCGTGCCTTGCCTTTTGTTACACTTGCCTTGCCTTTCTTTGCCTTGCCTTCCTCTCCTTCCGTTACTCTTTCCTTGCCTAGCCGTGCATTGCCTAGCCTTGCGTTGTCGTGCATTAGCCTTGCCTCGCCTGACCGTGCCTTGCCTTGCGTTACGCTTTCTTTGCCTTGCCGTGCATTGCCTAGTCCTGCGTTGTCGTGCCTTAGCCTTGTTTCCCCTTACCGTGCCGTTCCTTCCGTTACCCTTGCCTTCCCTTGCTTTCCCTTGCCTTTCTTTCCTTCCGTTACTCGTTCCTTGCCTTGCCGAGCACTGCCTAGCCTTGCGTTGTCGTGCATTAGCCTTGCCTCGCCTGACCGTGCCTTGCTTTGCGTTATGCTTTCCTTGCCTTGCCGTGCATTGCCTAGCCCTGCATTGTCGTGCATTAGCCTTGCCTTTCCTCACCGTGCCTTGCCTTGCGTTACCCTTTCCTTGCTTGGCCGTGCATTGCCTAGCCGTGCGTTGCCGTGCCTTACCCTTGTTTCCCCTTGCCGTGCCTTGCCTTTTGTTACACTTGCCTTGCCTTGCTTTGCCTTGCCTTGCTCTCCTTCCGTTACTCTTTCCTTGCCTAGCCGTGCATTGCCTAGCCTTGCGTTGTCGTGCATTAGCCTTGCCTCGCCTGAACTTGCCTTGCCTTGCGTTACCCTTTCTTTGACTTGCCGTGCTTTGCCTCGTCCTGCGTTGTCGTGCCTTAGCCTTGTTTCCCCTTGCTGTGCCGTTTCTTCCGTTACACTTGCCTTGCCTTACTTTGCCTTGCCTTCCTTTCCTTCCGTTACTCGTTCCTTGCCTAGCCGTGCACTGCCTAGACTTGCGTTGTCGTGCCTTAGCCTTGGCTCGCCTGACAGTGCCTTGCCTTGCGTTACCCTTTCCTTGCCTTGCCGTGCATTGCCTAGCCGAGCGTTGTCGTGCATTAGCCTTCCCTTGCCTCACCGTGCCTTGCTTTGCGTTACCCTTTCCTTGCCTTGCCATGCATTGCCTAGCCGTGCGTTGCCGTGCCTTACCCTTGTTTCCCCTTGCCGTGGCTTGCCTTTTGTTACACTTGCCTTGCCTTGCTTTGCCTTGCTTTCCTCTCCTTCCGTTACTCTTTCCTTCCCTAGCCGTGCACTGCCTAGACTTGCGTTGTCGTTCCTTAGCCTTGCCTCGCCTGACCGTGCCTTGCCTTGCGTTACCCTTTCCTTGCCTTGCCGTGCATTGCCTAGTCCTGCGTTGTCGTGCCTTAGCCTTGTTTCCCCTTACCGTGCCGTTGCTTCCGTTACCCTTTCCTTCCCTTGCTTTCCCTTGCCTTTCTTTCCTTCCGTTACTCTTTCCTTGCCTTGCCGAGCACTGCCTAGCCTTGCGTTGTCGTGCATTAGCCTTGCCTCGCCTGACCGTGCATTGCCTTGCGTTACCCTTTCCTTCCCTTGCCGTGCATTGCCTAGTCCTGAGTTGTCGTGCCTTAGCCTTGTTTCCGCTTACCGTGCCGTTCCTTCCTTTACCTTTGCCTTCCCTTGCCTTCCTTGCCTTCCGTTACTCTTTGCTTGCCTTCCGTGCATTGCCTAGCCTTGCGTTGTCCTGCCTTAGCCTTGCCTCGCCTGACCGTGCCTTGCCTTGCGTTACCCTTTCCTTGCCTTGCCGTGCATTGCCTAGTCCTGCGTTGTCGTGCCTTAGCCTTGTTTCCCCTTACCGTGCCGTTCCTTCCGTTACCCTTGCCTTCCCTTGCTTTCCCTTGCCTTTCTTTCCTTCCCTTACTCTTTCCTTGCCTTGCCGAGCACTGCCTAGCCTTGCGTTGTCGTGCATTAGCCTTGCCTCGCCTGACCGTGCCTTGCCTTGCGTTATGCTTTCCTTGCCTTGCCGTGCATTGCCTAGCCCTGCATTGTCGTGCATTAGCCTTGCCTTTCCTCACCGTGCCTTGCCTTGCGTTACCCTTTCCTTGCTTGGCCGTGCATTGCCTAGTCCTGCGTTGTCGTGCCTTAGCCTTGTTTCCCCTTACCGTGCCGTTCCTTCCGTTACCCTTGCCTTCCCTTGCTTTCCCTTGCCTTTCTTTCCTTCCGTTACTCTTTCCTTGCCTTGCCGAGCATTGCCTAGCCTTGCGTTGTCGTGCATTAGCCTTGCCTCGCCTGACCGTGCCTTGCCTTGCGTTACGCTTTCTTTGCCTTGCCGTGCATTGCCTAGTCCTGCGTTGTCGTGCCTTAGCCTTGTTTCCCCTTACCGTGCCGTTCCTTCCGTTACCCTTGCCTTCCCTTGCTTTCCCTTGCCTTTCTTTCCTTCCGTTACTCTTTCCTTGCCTTGCCGAGCACTGCCTAGCCTTGCGTTGTGGTGCATTAGCCTTGCCTCGCCTGACCGTGCATTGCCTTGCGTTACCCTTTCCTTGCCTTGCCGTGCATTGCCTAGCCGTGCGTTGTCTTGCCTTAGCCTTGTTTCCCCTTGCTGTGCCGTTCCTTCCGTTACACTTGCCTTGACTTACTTTGCCTTGCCTTCCTTTCCTTCCGTTACTCTTTCCTTGCCTAGCCGTGCACTGCCTAGCCTTGCGTTGTCATGCCTTAGCCTTGCCTCGCCTGACCGTGCCTTGCCTTGCGTTACCCTTTCCTTGCCTTGCCGTGCATTGCCTAGCCGAGCGTTGTCGTGCATTAGCCTTGCCTCGCCTGACCGTGCCTTGCCTTGCGTTACCCTTTCTTTGCCTTGCCGTGCATTGCCTAGTCCTGCGTTGTCGTGCCTTAGCCTTGTTTCCCCTTACCGTGCCGTTCCTTCCGTAACCCTTGCCTTCCCTTGCTTTGCCTTGCCTTTCTTTCCTTCCGTTACTCTTTCCTTGCCTTGCCGAGCACTGCCTAGCCTTGCGTTGTCGTGCATTAGCCTTGCCTCGCCTGACCGTGCATTGCCTTGCGTTACCCTTTCCTTCCCTTGCCGTGCATTGCCTAGTCCTGAGTTGTCGTGCCTTAGCCTTGTTTCCGCTTACCGTGCCGTTCCTTCCTTTACCTTTGCCTTCCCTTGCCTTCCTTGCCTTCCGTTACTCTTTGCTTGCCTTCCGTGCATTGCCTAGCCTTGCGTTGTCCTGCCTTAGCCTTGCCTCGCCTGACCGTGCCTTGCCTTGCGTTACCCTTTCCTTGCCTTGGCGTGCATTGCCTAGTCCTGCGTTGTCGTGCCTTAGCCTTGTTTCCCCTTACCGTGCCGTTTCTTCCGTTACACTTGCCTTGCCTTATTTTGCCTTCCCTTCCTTTCCTTCCGTTACTCTTTCCTTGCCTAGCCGTGCACTGCCTAGCCTTGCGTTGTCGTGCCTTAGCCTTGGCTCGCCTGACCGTGCCTTGCCTTGCGTTACCCTTTCCTTGCCTTGCCGTGCATTGCCTAGCCGAGCGTTTTCGTGCATTAGCCTTCCCTTGCCTCACCGTGCCTTGCTTTGCGTTACCCTTTCCTTGCCTTGCCATGCATTGCCTAGCCGTGCGTTGCCGTGCCTTACCCTTGTTTCCCCGTGCCGTGGCTTGCCTTTTGTTACACTTGCCTTGCCTTGCTTTGCCTTGCCTTCCTCTCCTTCCGTTACTCTTTCCTTGCCTAGCCGTGCATTGCCTAGCCTTGCGTTGTCGTGCATTAGCCTTGCCTCGCCTGACCGTGCCTTGCCTTGCGTTACCCTTTCTTTGCCTTGCCGTGCATTGCCTAGTCCTGCGTTGTCGTGCCTTAGCCTTGTTTCCCCTTACCGTGCCGTTCCTTCCGTTACCCTTGCCTTCCCTTGCTTTCCCCTTGCCTTTCTTTCCTTCCGTTACTCTTTCCTTGCCTTGCCGAGCACTGCCTAGCCTTGCGTTGTCGTGCATTAGCCTTGCCTCGCCTGACCGTGCCTTGCCTTGCGTTACCCTTTCCTTGCCTTGCCGTGCATTGCCTAGCCGTGCTTTTTCGTGCATTAGCGTTGCCTCGACTGACCGTGCCTTGCCTTGCGTTACCCTTTCCTTGCCTTGCCGTGCATTGCCTAGTCCTGCGTTGTCGTGCCTTAGGCTTGTTTCCCCTTAACGTTCCGTTCCGTCCGTTGCCCTTGCCTACCCTTGCTTTCCCTTGCCTTCCTTGCCTTCCGTTACTCTTTACTTACCTTCCGTGCATTGCCTAGCCTTGCGTTGTCGTGCCTTAGCCTTGCGTCGCCTGACCGTGCCTTGCCTTGCTTTACCCTTTCCTTGCCTTGCCGTGCATTGCCTAGTCCTGCGTTGTCGTGCCTTAGCCTTGTTTCCCCGTACCGTGCCGTTCCTTCCGTTAGCCTTGCCTTCCCTTGCTTTCCCTTGCCTTTCTTTCCTTCCGTTACTCTTTCCTTGCCTAGCCGTGCACTGCCTAGCCGTGCGTTGTCGTGCCTCAGCCTTGTTTCCCCTTGCTGTGCCGTTCCTTCCGTTACACTTGCCTTGCCTCTCTTTGCCTTGCCTTCCTTTCCTTCCGTTACTCTTTCCTTGCCTAGCCGTGCACTGCCTAGCCTTGCGTTGTCGTGCATTAGCCTTCCCTTGCCTCACAGTACCTTGCCTTGCGTTACCCTTTCCTTGCCTTGCCGTGCACTGCCTAGCATTGCGTTGTCGTGCCTTACCCTTGTTTCCCCTTGCCGTGCCGTGCCTTTTGTTACACTTGCCTTGCCTTGCTTTGCTTTGCCTTCCTTTCCTTCCGTTACTCTTTCCTTGCCTAGCCGTGCATTGCCTAGCCTTGCGTTGTCGTGCATTAGCCTTGCCTCGCCTGACCGTGCCTTGCCTTGCGTTACCCTTTCCTTCTCTTGCCGTGCATTGCCTAGCCGTGCGTTGTCTTGCCTTAGCCTTGTTTCCCCTTGCTGTGCCGTTTCTTCCGTTACACTTGCCTTGCCTTACTTTGCCTTGCCTTCCTTTCCTTCCGTTACTCTTTCCTTGGTAGCCGTGCACTGCCTAGACTTGCGTTGCCGTGCCTTAGCCTTGGCTCGCCTGACAGTGCCTTGCCTTGCGTGACCCTTTCCTTGCCTTGCCGTGCATTGCCTAGCCGAGCGTTGTCGTGCATTAGCCTTCCCTTGCCTCACCGTGCATTGCCTTGCGTTACCCTTTCCTTCCCTTGCCGTGCGTTGCCTAGTCCTGAGTTGTCGTGCCTTAGCCTTGTTTCCGCTTACCGTGCCGTTCCTTCCTTTACCTTTGCCTTCCCTTGCCTTCCTTGCCTTCCGTTACTCTTTGCTTGCCTTCCGTGCATTGCCTAGCCTTGCTTTGTCCTGCCTTAGCCTTGCCTCGCCTGACCGTGCCTTGCCTTGCGTTACCCTTTCCTTGCCTTGCCGTGCATTGCATAATCTTGCGTTGTCGTGCCTTAGCCTTGTTTCCCCTTACCGTGCCGTTCCTTCCGTTACCCTTGCCTTCCCTTGCTTTCCCTTGCCTTTCTTTCCTTCCGTTACTCTTTCCTTGCCTTGCCGAGCACTGCCTAGCCTTGCGTTGTCGTGCATTAGCCTTGCCTCGCCTGACCGTGCCTTGCCTTGCGTTATGCTTTCCTTGCCTTGCCGTGCATTGCCTAGCCCTGCATTGTCGTGCATTAGCCTTGCCTTTCCTCACCGTGCCTTGCCTTGCGTTACCCTTTCCTTGCTTGGCCGTGCATTGCCTAGCCGTGCGTTGCCGTGCCTTGCCTTTTGTTACACTTGCCTTGCCTTGCTTTGCCTTGCCTTCCTCTCCTTCCGTTACTCTTTCCTTGCCTTGCCGTGCATTACCTAGCCGTGCTTTTTCGTGCATTAGCGTTGCCTCGCCTGACCGTGCCTTGCCTTGCGTTACCCTTTCCTTGCCTTGCCGTGCATTGCCTAGTCCTGCCTTGTCGTGCCTTAGGCTTGTTTCCCCTTAACGTGCCGTTCCGTCCGTTGCCCTTGCCTACCCTTGCTTTCCCTTGCCTTCCTTGCCTTCCGGTACTCTTTACTTACCTTCCGTGCATTGCCTAGCCTTGCGTTGTCGTGCCTTAGCCTTGCGTCGCCTGACCGTGCCTTGCCTTGCGTTACCCTTTCTTTGCCTTGCCGTGCATTGCCTAGTCCTGCGTTGTCGTGCCTTAGCCTTGTTTCCCCGTACCGTGCCGTTCCTTCCGTTAGCCTTGCCTTCCCTTGCTTTCCCTTGCCTTTCTTTCCTTCCGTTACTCTTTCCTTGCCTAGCGGTGCACTGCCTAGCCGTGCGTTGTCGTGCCTTAGCCTTGTTTCCCCTTGCTGTGCCGTTCCTTCCGTTACACTTGCCTTGCCTTTCTTTGCCTTGCCTTCCTTTCCTTCCGTTACTCTTTCCTTGCCTAGCCGTGCACTGCCTAGCCTTGCGTTGTCGTGCATTAGCCTTCCCTTGCCTCAACGTACCTTGCCTTGCGTTACCCTTTCCTTGCCTTGCCGTGCACTGCCTAGCCTTGCGTTGTCGTGCCTTACCCTTGTTTCCCCTTGCCGTGCCGTGCCTTTTGTTACACTTGCCTTGCCTTGCTTTGCTTTGCCTTCCTTTCCTTCCGTTACTCTTTCCTTGCCTAGCCGTGCATTGCCTAGCCTTGCGTTGTCTTGCATTAGCCTTGCCTCGCCTGACCGTGCCTTGCCTTGCGTTACCCTTTCCTTCCCTTGCCGTGCATTGCCTAGCCGTGCGTTGTCTTGCCTTAGCCTTGTTTCCCCTTGCTGTGCCGTTTCTTCCGTTACACTTGCCTTGCCTTACTTTGCCTTGCCTTCCTTTCCTTCCGTTACTCTTTCCTTGCCTAGCCGTGCACTGCCTAGACTTGCGTTGTCGTGCCTTAGCCTTGGCTCGCCTGACAGTGCCTTGCCTTGCGTTACCCTTTCCTTGCCTGGCCGTGCATTGCCTAGCCGAGCGTTGTCGTGCATTAGCCTTCCCTTGCCTCACCGTGCCTTGCTTTGCGTTACCCTTTCCTTGCCTTGCCATGCATTGCCTAGCCGTGCGTTGCCGTGCCTTACCCTTGTTTCCCCTTGCCGTGGCTTGCCTTTTGTTACACTTGCCTTGCCTTGCTTTGCCTTGCTTTCTCTCCTTCTGTTACTCTTTCCTTGCCTAGCCGTGCACTGCCTAGACTTGCGTTGTCGTGCCTTAGCTTGCCTCGCCTGACCGTGCCTTGCCTTGCGTTACCCTTTCCTTGCCTTGCCGTGCAGTGCCTAGTCCTGCGTTGTCGTGCCTTAGCCTTGTTTCCCCTTACCGTGCCGTTCCTTCCGTTACCCTTTCCTTCCCTTGCTTTCCCTTGCCTTTCTTTCCTTCCGTTACTCTTTCCTTGCCTTGCCGAGCACTGCCTAGCCTTGCGTTGTCGTGCATTAGCCTTGCCTCGCCTGACCGTGCATTGCCTTGCGTTACCCTTTCCTTCCCTTGCCGTCCATTGCCTAGTCCTGAGTTGTCGTGCCTTAGCCTTGTTTCCGCTTACCGTGCCGTTCCTTCCTTTACCTTTGCCTTCCCTTGCCTTCCTTGCCTTCCGTTACTCTTTGCTTGCCTTCCGTGCATTGCCTAGCCTTGCGTTGTCCTGCCTTAGCCTTGCGTCGCCTGACCGTGCCTTGCCTTGCGTTACCCTTTCCTTGCCTTGCCGTGCATTGCCTAGTCCTGAGTTGTCGTGCCTTAGCCTTGTTTCCGCTTACCGTGCCGTCCCTTCCTTTACCTTTGCCTTCCCTTGCCTTCCTTGCCTTCCGTTACTCTTTGCTTGCCTTCCGTGTATTGCCTAGCCTTGCGTTGTCCTGCCTTAGCCTTGCCTCGCCTGACCGTGCCTTGCCTTGCGTTATGCTTTCCTTGCCTTGCCGTGCATTGCCTAGCCCTGCATTGTCGTGCATTAGCCTTGCCTTTCCTCACCGTGCCTTGCCTTGCGTTACCCTTTCCTTGCTTGGCCGTGCATTGCCTAGCCGTGCGTTGCCGTGCCTTACCCTTGTTTCCCCTTGCCGTGCCTTGCCTTTTGTTACACTTGCCTTGCCTTCCTTTGCCTTGCCTTCCTCTCCTTCCGTTACTCTTTCCTTGCCTAGCCGTGCATTGCCTAGCCTTGCGTTGTCGTGCATTAGCCTTGCCTCGCCTGACCGTGCCTTGCCTTGCGTTACCCTTTCTTTGCCTTGCCGTGCATTGCCTAGTCCTGCGTTGTCGTGCCTTAGCCTTGTTTCCCCTTACCGTGCCGTTCCTTCCGTTACCCTTGCCTTCCCTTGCTTTCCCTTGCCTTTCTTTCCTTCCGTTACTCTTTCCTTGCTTTGCCGAGCACTGCCTATCCTTGCGTTGTCGTGCATTAGCCTTTCCTCGCCTGACCGTGCATTGCCTTGCGTTACCCTTTCCTTGCCTTGCCGTGCATTGCCTAGCCTTGCGTTGTCGTGCATTAGCCTTGCCTCGGCTGACCGTGCCTTGCCTTGCGTTACCCTTTCCTTGCCTTGCCGTGCATTGCCTAGCCGTGCTTTTTCGTGCATTAGCGTTGCCTCGCCTGACCGTGCCTTGCCTTGCGTTACCCTTTCCTTGCCTTGCCTTGCATTGCCTAGTCCTGCGTTGTCGTGCCTTAGGCTTGTTTCCCCTTAACGTGCCGTTCCGTCCGTTGCCCTTGCCTACCCTTGCTTTCCCTTGCCTTCCTTGCCTTCCGTTACTCTTTACTTACCTTCCGTGCATTGCCTAGCCTTGCGTTGTCGTGCCTTAGCCTTGCGTCGCCTGACCGTGCCTTGCCTTGCGTTGCCCTTTCTTTGCCTTGCCGTGCATTGCCTAGTCCTGCGTTGTCGTGCCTTAACCTTGTTTCCCCGTACCGTGCCGTTCCTTCCGTTAGCCTTGCCTTCCCTTGCTTTCCCTTGCCTTTCTTTCCTTCCGTTACTCTTTCCTTGCCTAGCCGTGCACTGCCTAGCCGTCCGTTGTCGTGCCTTAGCCTTGTTTCCCCTTGCTGTGCCGTTCCTTCCGTTACACTTGCCTTGCCTTTCTTTGCCTTGCCTTCCTTTCCTTCCGTTACTCTTTCCTTGCCTAGCCGTGCATTGCCTAGCCTTGCGTTGTCGTGCATTAGCCTTGCCTCGCCTGACCGTGCCTTGCCTTGCGTTACCCTTTCCTTGCCTTGCCGTGCATTGCCTAGTCCTGAGTTGTCGTGCCTAGCCTTGTTTCCGCTTACCGTGCCGTTCCTTCCTTTACCTTTGCCTTCCCTTGCCTTCCTTGCCTTCCGTTACTCTTTGCTTGCCTTCCGTGCATTGCCTAGCCTTGCGTTGTCCTGCCTTAGCCTTGCCTCGCCTGACCGTGCCTTGCCTTGCGTTACCCTTTCCTTGCCTTGCCGTGCATTGCCTAATCCTGTGTTGTCGTGCCTTAGCCTTGTTTCCCCTTACCGTGCCGTTCCTTCCGTTACCCTTGCCTTCCCTTGCTTTCCGTTGCCTTTCTTTCCTTCCGTTACTCTTTCCTTGCCTTGCCGAGCACTGCCTAGCCTTGCGTTGTCGTGCATTAGCCTTGCCTCGCCTGACCGTGCATTGCCTTGCGTTACCCTTTCCTTGCCTTGCCGTGCATTGCCTAGCCTTGCGTTGTCGTGCATTAGCCTTGCCTCGCCTGACCGTGCCTTGCCTTGCGTTACCCTTTCCTTGCCTTGCCGTGCATTGCCTAGCCGTGCTTTTTCGTGCATTAGCGTTGCCTCGCCTGACCGTGCCTTGCCTTGCGTTACACTTTCCTTGCCTTGCCGTGCATTGCCTAGTCCTGCGTTGTCGTGCCTTAGGCTTGTTTCCCCTTAACGTGCCGTTCCGTCCGTTGCCCTTGCCTACCCTTGCTTTCCCTTGCCTTCCTTGCCTTCCGTTACTCTTTACTTACCTTCCGTGCATTGCCTAGCCTTGCGTTGTCGTGCCTTAGCCTTGCGTCGCCTGACCGTGCCTTGCCTTGCGTTACCCTTTCTTTGCCTTGCCGTGCATTGCCTAGTCCTGCGTTGTCGTGCCTTAGCCTTGTTTCCCCGTACCGTGCCGTTCCTTCCGTTAGCCTTGCCTTCCCTTGCTTTCCCTTGCCTTTCTTTCCTTCCGTTACTCTTTCCTTGCCTAGCCGTGCACTGCCTAGCCGTGCGTTGTCGTGCCTTAGCCTTGTTTCCCCTTGCTGTGCCGTTCCTTCCGTTACACTTGCCTTGCCTTTCTTTGCCTTGCCTTCCTTTCCTTCCGTTACTCTTTCCTTGCCTAGCTGTGCACTGCCTAGCCTTGCGTTGTAGTGCATTAGCCTTCCCTTGCCTCAACGTACCTTGCCTTGCGTTACGCTTTCCTTGCCTTGCCGTGCACTGCCTAGCCTTGCGTTGTCGTGCCTTACCCTTGTTTCCCCTTGCCGTGCCGTGCCTTTTGTTACACTTGCCTTGCCTTGCATTGCTTTGCCTTCCTTTCCTTCCGTTACTCTTTCCTTGCCTAGCCGTGCATTGCCTAGCCTTGCGTTGTCGTGCATTAGCCTTGCCTCGCCTGACCGTGCCTTGCCTTGCGTTACCCTTTCCTTCCCTTGCCGTGCATTGCCTAGCCGTGCGTTGTCTTGCTTTAGCCTTGTTTCCCCTTACCGTGCCGTTCCTTCCGTTACCCTTGCCTTCCCTTGCTTTCCCTTGCCTTTCTTTCCTTCCGTTACTCTTTCCTTGCCTTGCCGAGCACTGCCTAGCCTTGCGTTGTCGTGCATTAGCCTTGCCTCGCCTGACCGTGCCTTGCCTTGCGTTATGCTTTACTTGCCTTGCCGTGCATTGCCTAGCCCTGCATTGTCGTGCATTAGCCTTGCCTTTCCTCACCGTGCCTTGCCTTGCGTTACCCTTTCCTTGCTTGGCGATGCATTGCCTAGCCGTGCGTTGCCGTGCCTTACCCTTGTTTCCCCTTGCCGTGGCTTGCCTTTTGTTACACTTGCCTTGCCTTGCTTTGCCTTGCTTTCCTCTCCTTCCGTTACTCTTTCCTTGCCTAGCCGTGCACTGCCTAGACATGCGTTGTCGTGCCTTAGCCTTGCCTCGCCTCACCGTGCCTTGCTTTGCGTTACCCTTTCCTTGCCTTGCCATGCATTGCCTAGCCGTGCGTTGCCGTGCCTTACCCTTGTTTCCCCTTGCCGTGGCTTGCCTTTTGTTACACTTGCCTTGCCTTGCTTTGCCTTGCTTTCCTCTCCTTCCGTTACTCTTTCCTTGCCTAGCCGTGCACTGCCTAGACTTGCGTTGTCGTGCCTTAGCCTTGCCTCGCCTCACCGTGCCTTGCCTTGCGTTACCCTTTCCTTGCCTTGCCGTGCATTGCCTAGTCCTGCGTTGTCGTGCCTTAGCCTTGTTTCCCCTTACCGTGCCGTTGCTTCCGTTACCCTTTCCTTCCCTTGCTTTCCCTTGCCTTTCTTCCCTTCCGTTACTCTTTCCTTGACTTGCCGAGCACTGCCTAGCCTTGCGTTGTCGTGCATTAGCCTTGCCTCGCCTGACCGTGCATTGCCTTGCGTTACCCTTTCCTTCCCTTGCCGTGCATTGCCTAGTCCTGAGTTTTCGTGCCTTAGCCTTGTTTCCGCTTACCGTGCCTTTCCTTCTTTTACCTTTGCCTTCCCTTGCCTTCCTTGCCTTCCGTTACTCTTTGCTTGCCTTCCGTGCATTGCCTAGCCTTGCGTTGTCCTGCCTTAGCCTTGCCTCGCCTGACCGTGACTTGCCTTGCGTTACCCTTTCCTTGCCTTGCCGTGCATTGCCTAGTCCTGCGTTCTCGTGCCTTAGCCTTGTTTCCCCTTACCGTGCCGTTCCTTCCGTTACCCTTGCCTTCCCTTGCTTTCCCTTGCCTTTCTTTCCTTCCGTTACTTTTTCCTTGCCTTGCCGAGCACTGCCTAGCCTTGCGTTGTCGTGCATTAGCCTTGCCTCGCCTGACCGTGCCTTGCCTTGCGTTATGCTTTCCTTGCCTTGCCGTGCATTGCCTAGCCCTGCATTGTCGTGCATTAGCCTTGTCTTTCCTCACCGTGCCTTGCCTTGCGTTACCCTTTCCTTGCTTGGCCGTGCATTGCCTAGCCGTGCGTTGCCGTGCCTTACCCTTGTTTCCCCTTGCCGTGCCTTGCCTTTTGTTACACTTGCCTTGCCTTTCTTTGCCTTGCCTTCCTCTCCTTCCGTTACTCTTTCCTTGCCTAGCCGTGCATTGCCTAGCCTTGCGTTGTCGTGCATTAGCCTTGCCTCGCCTGACCGTGCCTTGCCTTGCGTTACGCTTTCTTTGCCTTGCCGTGCATTGCCTAGTCCTGCGTTGTCGTGCCTTAGCCTTGTTTCCCCTTACCGTGCCGTTCCTTCCGTTACCCTTGCCTTCCCTTGCTTTCCCTTGCCTTTCTTTCCTTCCGTTACTCTTTCCTTGCCTAGCCGTGCATTGCCTAGCCTTGCGTTGTCGTGCATTAGCCTTGCCTCGCCTGACCGTGCCTTGCCTTGCGTTACCCTTTCCTTCTCTTGCCGTGCATTGCCTAGCCGTGCGTTGTCTTGCCTTAGCCTTGTTTCCCCTTACCGTGCCGTTCCTTCCGTTACCCTTGCCTTCCCTTGCTTTCCCTTGCCTTTCTTTCCTTCCGTTACTCTTTCCTTGCCTTGCCGTGCATTGCCTAGCCGAGCGTTGTCGTGCATTAGCCTTCCCTTGCCTCACCGTGCATTGCCTTGCGTTACCCTTTCCTTCCCTTGCCGTGCGTTGCCTAGTCCTGAGTTGTCGTGCCTTAGCCTTGTTTCCGCTTACCGTGCCGTTCCTTCCTTTACCTTTGCCTTCCCTTGCCTTCCTTGCCTTCCGTTACTCTTTGCTTGCCTTCCGTGCATTGCCTAGCCTTGCGTTGTCCTGCCTTAGCCTTGCCTCGCCTGACCGTGCCTTGCCTTGCGTTACCCTTTCTTTGCCTTGCCGTGCATTGCCTAGTCCTGCGTTGTCGTGCCTTAGCCTTGTTTCCCCTTACCGTGCCGTTCCTTCCGTTACCCTTGCCTTCCCTTGCTTTCCCTTGCCTTTCTTTCCTTCCGTTGCTCTTTCCTTGCTTTGACGAGCACTGCCTAGCCTTGCGTTGTCGTGCATTAGCCTTGCCTCGCCTGACCGTGCATTGCCTTGCGTTACCCTTTCCTTGCCTTGCCGTGCATTGCCTAGCCTTGCGTTGTCGTGCATTAGCCTTGCCTCGCCTGACCGTGCCTTGCCTTGCGTTACCCTTTCCTTGCCTTGCCGTGCATTGCCTAGCCGTGCTTTTTCGTGCATTAGCGTTGCCTCGCCTGACCGTGCCTTGCCTTGCGTTACCCTTTCCTTGCCTTGCCGTGCATTGCCTAGTCATGCGTTGTCGTGCCTTAGGCTTGTTTACCCTTAACGTGCCGTTCCGTCCGTTGCCCTTGCCTACCCTTGCTTTCCCTTGCCTTCCTTGCCTTCCGTTACTCTTTACTTACCTTCCGCGCATTGCCTAGCCTTGCGTTGTCGTGCCTTAGCCTTGCGTCGCCTGACCGTGCCTTGCCTTGCGTTACCCTTTCTTTGCCTTGCCGTGCATTGCCTAGTCCTGCGTTGTCGTGCCTTAGCCTTGTTTCCCCGTACCGTGCCGTTCCTTCCGTTAGCCTTGCCTTCCCTTGCTTTCCCTTGCCTTTCTTTCCTTCCGTTACTCTTTCCTTGCCTAGCCGTGCACTGCCTAGCCGTCCGTTGTCGTGCCTTAGCCTTGTTTCCCCTTGCTGTGCCGTTCCTTCCGTTACACTTGCCTTGCCTTTCTTTGCCTTGCCTTCCCTTCCTTCCGTTACTCTTTCCTTGCCTAGCCGTGCATTGCCTAGCCTTGCGTTGTCGTGCATTAGCCTTGCCTCGCCTGACCGTGCCTTGCCTTGCGTTACCCTTTCCTTGCCTTGCCGTGCATTGCCTAGTCCTGAGTTGTCGTGCCTTAGCCTTGTTTCCGCTTACCGTGCCGTTCCTTCCTTTACCTTTGCCTTCCCTTGCCTTCCTTGCCTTCCGTTACTCTTTGCTTGCCTTCCGTGCATTGCCTAGCCTTGCGTTGTCCTGCCTTAGCCTTGCCTCGCCTGACCGTGCCTTGCCTTGCGTTACCCTTTCCTTGCCTTGCCGTGCATTGCCTAATCCTGCGTTATCGTGCCTTAGCCTTGTTTCCCCTTACCGTGCCGTTCCTTCCGTTACCCTTGCCTTCCCTTGCTTTCCGTTGCCTTTCTTTCCTTCCGTTACTCTTTCCTTGCCTTGCCGAGCACTGCCTAGCCTTGCGTTGTCGTGCATTAGCCTTGCCTCGCGTGACCGTGCCTTGCCTTGCGTTATGCTTTCCTTGCCTTGCCGTGCATTGCCTAGCCCTGCATTGTCGTGCATTAGCCTTGCCTTTCCTCACCGTGCCTTGCCTTGCGTTACCCTTTCCTTGCTTGGCCGTGCATTGCCTAGCCGTGCGTTGCCGTGCCTTACCCTTGTTTCCCCTTGCCGTGCCTTGCCTTTTGTTACACTTGTCTTGCCTTGCTTTGCCTTGCCTTCCTCTCCTTCCGTTACACTTTCCTTGCCTTGCCGTGCATTGCCTAGCCTTGCGTTGTCGTGCATTAGCCTTGCCTCGCCTGACCGTGCCTTGCCTTGCGTTACCCTTTCCTTGCCTTGCCGTGCATTGCCTTGCCGTGCATTGCCTAGCCGTGCTTTTTCGTGCATTAGCGTTGCCTCGCCTGACCGTGCCTTGCCTTGCGTTACCCTTTCCTTGCCTTGCCGTGCATTGCCTAGTCCTGCGTTGTCGTGCCTTAGCCTTGTTTCCCCTTACCGTGCCGTTCCTTCCGTTACCCTTGCTTTCCCTTGCTTTCCCTTGCCTTTCTTTCCTTCCGTTACTCTTTCCTTGCCTTGCCGAGCACTGCCTAGCCTTGCGTTGTCGTGCATTAGCCTTGCCTCGCCTGACCGTGCATTGCCTTGCGTTACCCTTTCCTTGCCTTGCCGTGCATTGCCTAGCCTTGCGTTGTCGTGCATTAGCCTTGCCTCGCCTGACCGTGCCTTGCCTTGCGTTACCCTTTCTTTGCCTTGCCGTGCATTGCCTAGTCCTGCGTTGTCGTGCCTTAGCCTTGTTTCCCCTTACCGTGCCGTTCCTTCCGTTACCCTTGCTTTCCCTTGCTTTCCCTTGCCTTTCTTTCCTTCCGTTACTCTTTCCTTGCCTTGCCGAGCACTGCCTAGCCTTGCGTTGTCGTGCATTAGCCTTGCCTCGCCTGACCGTGCCTTGCCTTGCGTTACCCTTTCCTTGCCTTGCCGTGCATTGCCTAGCCGTGCTTTTTCGTGCATTAGCGTTGCCTCGCCTGACCGTGCCTTGCCTTGCGTTACCCTTTCTTTGCCTTGCCGTGCATTGCCTAGTCCTGCGTTGTCGTGCCTTAGCCTTGTTTCCCCGTACCGTGCCGTTCCTTCCGTTAGCCTTGCCTTCCCTTGCTTTCCCTTGCCTTTCTTTCCTTCCGTTACTCTTTCCTTGCCTAGCCGTGCAGTGCCTAGCCGTGCGTTGTCGTGCCTTAGCCTTGTTTCCCCTTGCTGTGCCGTTCCTTCCGTTACACTTGCCTTGCCTTTCTTTGCCTTGCCTTCCTTTCCTTCCGTTACTCTTTCCTTGCCTAGCCGTGCACTGCCTAGCCTTGCGTTGTCGTGCATTAGCCTTCCCTTGCCTCAACGTACCTTGCCTTGCGTTACCCTTTCCTTGCCTTGCCGTGCACTGCCTAGCCTTGCGTTGTCGTGCCTTACCCTTGTTTCCCCTTGCCGTGCCGTGCCTTTTGTTACACTTGCCTTGCCTTGCTTTGCTTTGCCTTCCTTTCCTTCCGTTACTCTTTCCTTGCCTAGCCGTGCATTGCCTAGCCTTGCGTTGTCGTGCATTAGCCTTGCCTCGCCTGACCGTGCCTTGCCTTGCGTTACCCTTTCCTTCCCTTGCCGTGCATTGCCTAGCCGTGCGTTGTCTTGCCTTAGCCTTGTTTCCCCTTGCTGTGCCGTTTCTTCCGTTACACTTGCCTTGCCTTACTTTGCCTTGCCTTCCTTTCCTTCCGTTACTCTTTCCTTGCCTAGCCGTGCACTGCCTAGACTTGCGTTGTCGTGCCTTAGCCTTGGCTCGCCTGACAATGCCTTGCCTTGCGTTAACCTTTCCTTGCCTTGCCGTGCATTGCCTAGCCGAGCGTTGTCGTGCATTAGCCTTCCCTTGCCTCACCGTGCCTTGCTTTGCGTTACCCTTTCCTTGCCTTGCCATGCATTGCCTAGCCGTGCGTTGCCGTGCCTTACCCTTGTTTCCCCGTGCCGTGACTTCCCTTTTGTTACACTTGCCTTCCCTTGCTTTCCCTTGCCTTTCTTTCCTTCCGTTACTTTTCCTTGCCTTGCCGAGCACTGCCTAGCCTTGCGTTGTCGTGCATTAGCCTTGCCTCGCCTGACCGTGCCTTGCCTTGCGTTACCCTTTCTTTGCCTTGCCGTGCATTGCCTAGTCCTGCGTTGTCGTGCCTTAGCCTTGTTTCCCCTTACCGTGCCGTTCCTTCCGTTACCCTTGCCTTCCCTTGCTTTCCCTTGCCTTTCTTTCCTTCCGTTACTCTTTCCTTGCCTTGCCGAGCACTGCCTAGCGTTGCGTTGTCGTGCATTAGCCTTGCCTCGCCTGACCGTGCATTGCCTTGCGTTACCCTTTCCTTGCCTTGCCGTGCATTGCCTAGCCTTGCGTTGTCGTGCATTAGCCTTGCCTCGCCTGACCGTGCCTTGCCTTGCGTTACCCTTTCCTTGCCTTGCCGTGCATTGCCTAGCCGTGCTTTTTCGTGCATTAGCGTTGCCTCGCCTGACCGTGCCTTGCCTTGCGTTACCCTTTCCTTGCCTTGCCGTGCATTGCCTAGTCCTGCGTTGTCGTGCCTTAGCCTTGTTTCCCCTTACCGTGCCGTTCCTTCCGTTACCCTTGCCTTCCCTTGCTTTCCCTTGCCTTTCTTTCCTTCCGTTACTCTTTCCTTGCCTTGCCGAACACTGCCTAGCCTTGCGTTGTCGTGCATTAGCCTTGCCTCGCCTGACCGTGCCTTGCCTTGCGTTATGCTTTCCTTGCCTTGCCGTGCATTGCCTAGCCCTGCATTGTCGTGCATTAGCCTTGCCTTTCCTCACCGTTCCTTGCCTTGCGTTACCCTTTCCTTGCTTGGCCGTGCATTGCCTAGCCGTGCGTTGCCGTGCCTTACCCTTGTTTCCCCTTGCCGTGCCTTGCCTTTTGTTACACTTGTCTTGCCTTGCTTTGCCTTGCCTTCCTCTCCTTCCGTTACTCTTTCCTTGCCTTGCCGTGCATTGCCTAGCCTTGCGTTGTCGTGCATTAGCCTTGCCTCGCCTGACCGTGCCTTGCCTTGCGTTACCCTTTCCTTGCCTTGCCGTGCATTGCCTAGCCGTGCTTTTTCGTGCATTAGCGTTGCCTCGCCTGACCGTGCCTTGCCTTGCGTTACCCTTTCCTTGCCTTGCCGTGCATTGCCTAGTCCTGCGTTGTCGTGCCTTAGCCGTGTTTCCCCTTACCGTACCGTTCCTTCCGTTACCCTTGCTTCCCATGCTTTCCCTTGCCTTTCTTTCCTTCCGTTACTCTTTCCTTGCCTTGCCGAGCATTGCCTAGCCTTGCGTTTTCGTGCATTAGCCTTGCCTCGCCTGACCGTGCCTTGCCTTGCGTTACCCTTTCCTTGCCTTGCCGTGCATTGCCTAGCCTAGCGTTGTCGTGCATTAACCTTGCCTCGCCTGACCGTGCCTTGCCTTGCGTTACCCTTTCCTTGCCTTGCCGTGCATTGCCTAGCCGTGCTTTTTCGTGCATTAGCGTTGCCTCGCCTGACCGTGCCTTGCCTTGCGTTACCCTTTCCTTGCCTTGCCGTGCATTGCCTAGTCCTGCGTTGTCGTGCCTTAGGCTTGTTTCCCCTTAACGTGCCGTTCCGTCCGTTGCCCTTGCCTACCCTTGCTTTCCCTTGCCTTCCTTGCCTTCCGTTACTCTTTACTTACCTTCCGTGCATTGCCTTGCCTTGCGTTGTCGTGCCTTAGCCTTGCGTCGCCTGACCGTGCCTTGCCTTGCGTTAACCTTTCTTTGCCTTGCCGTGCATTGCCTAGTCCTGCGTTGTCGTGCCTTAGCCTTGTTTCCCCGTACCGTGCCGTTCCTTCCGTTAGCCTTGCCTTCCCTTGCTTTCCCTTGCCTTTCTTTCCTTCCGTTACTCTTTCCTTGCCTAGCCGTGCACTGCCTAGCCGTGCGTTGTCGTGCCTTAGCCTTGTTTCCCCTTGCTGTGCCGTTCCTTCCGTTACACTTGCCTTGCCTTTCTTTGCCTTGCCTTCCTTTCCTTCCGTTACTCTTTCCTTGCCTAGCCGTGCACTGCCTAGCCTTGCGTTGTCGTGCATTAGCCTTCCCTTGCCTCAACGTACCTTGCCTTGCGTTACCCTTTCCTTGCCTTGCCGTGCACTGCCTAGCCTTGCGTTGTCGTGCCTTACCCTTGTTTCCCCTTGCCGTGCCGTGCCTTTTGTTACACTTGCCTTGCCTTGCTTTGCTTTGCCTTCCTTTCCTTCCGTTACTCTTTCCTTGCCTAGCCGTGCATTGCCTAGCCTTGCGTTGTCGTGCATTAGCCTTGCCTCGCCTGACCGTGCCTTGCCTTGCGTTACCCTTTCCTTCCCTTGCCGTGCATTGCCTAGCCGTGCGTTGTCTTGCCTTAGCCTTGTTTCCCCTTGCTGTGCCGTTTCTTCCGTTACACTTGCCTTGCCTTACTTTGCCTTGCCTTCCTTTCCTTCCGTTACTCTTTCCTTGCCTAGCCGTGCACTGCCTAGACTTGCGTTGTCGTGCCTTAGCCTTGGCTCGCCTGACAGTGCCTTGCCTTGCGTTAACCTTTCCTTGCCTTGCCGTGCATTGCCTAGCCGAGCGTTGTCGTGCATTAGCCTTCCCTTGCCTCACCGTGCCTTGCTTTGCGTTACCCTTTCCTTGCCTTGCCATGCATTGCCTAGCCGTGCGTTGCCGTGCCTTACCCTTGTTTCCCCTTGCCGTGGCTTGCCTTTTGTTACACTTGCCTTGCCTTGCTTTGCCTTGCTTTCCTCTCCTTCCGTTACTCTTTCCTTGCCTAGCCGTGCACTGCCTAGACTTGCGTTGTCGTGCCTTAGCCTTGCCTCGCCTGACCGTGCCTTGCCTTGCGTTACCCTTTCCTTGCCTTGCCGTGCAGTGCCTAGTCCTGCGTTGTCGTGCCTTAGCCTTGTTTCCCCTTACCGTGCCGTTCCTTCCGTTACCCTTTCCTTCCCTTGCTTTCCCTTGCCTTTCTTTCCTTCCGTTACTCTTTCCTTGCCTTGCCGAGCACTGCCTAGCCTTGCGTTGTCGTGCCTTAGCCTTGCCTCGCCTGACCGTGCCTTGCCTTGCGTTACCCTTTCCTTGCCTTGCCGTGCATTGCCTAGTCCTGCGTTGTCGTGCCTTAGCCTTGTTTCCCCTTACCGTGCCGTTCCTTCCGTTACCCTTGACTTCCCTTGCTTTCCCTTGCCTTTCTTTCCTTCCGTTACTCTTTCCTTGCCTTGCCGAGCACTGCCTTGCCTTGCGTTGTCGTGCATTAGCCTTGCCTCGCCTGACCGTGCCTTGCCTTGCGTTATGCTTTCCTTGCCTTGCCGTGCATTGCCTAGCCCTGCATTGCCGTGCATTAGCCTTGCCTTTCCTCACCGTGCCTTGCCTTGCGTTACCCTTTCCTTGCTTGGCCGTGCATTGCCTAGCCGTGCGTTGCCGTGCCTTACCCTTGTTTCCCCTTGCCGTGCCTTGCCTTTTGTTACACTTGCCTTGCCTTGCTTTGCCTTGCCTTCCTCTCCTTCCGTTACTCTTTCCTTGCCTAGCCGTGCATTGCCTAGCCTTGCGTTGTCGTGCATTAGCCTTGCCTCGCCTGACCGTGCCTTGCCTTGCGTTACCCTTTCTTTGCCTTGCCGTGCATTGCCTAGTCCTGCGTTGTCGTGCCTTAGCCTTGTTTCCCCTTACCGTGCCGTTCCTTCCGTTACCCTTGCCTTCCCTTGCTTTCCCTTGCCTTTCTTTCCTTCCGTTGCTCTTTCCTTGCTTTGACGAGCACTGCCTAGCCTTGCGTTGTCGTGCATTAGCCTTGCCTCGCCTGACCGTGCATTGCCTTGCGTTACCCTTTCCTTGCCTTGCCGTGCATTGCCTAGCCTGGCGTTGTCGTGCATTAGCCTTGCCTCGCCTGACCGTGCCTTGCCTTGCGTTACCCTTTCCTTGCCTTGCCGTGCATTGCCTAGCCGTGCTTTTTCGTGCATTAGCGTTGCCTCGCCTGACCGTGCCTTGCCTTGCGTTACCCTTTCCTTGCCTTGCCGTGCATTGCCTAGTCCTGCGTTGTCGTGCCTTAGGCTTGTTTACCCTTAACGTGCCGTTCCGTCCGTTGCCCTTGCCTACCCTTGCTTTCCCTTGCCTTCCTTGCCTTCCGTTACTCTTTACTTACCTTCCGTGCATTGCCTAGCCTTGCGTTGTCGTGCCTTAGCCTTGCGTCGCCTGACCGTGCCTTGCCTTGCGTTACCCTTTCTTTGCCTTGCCGTGCATTGCCTAGTCCTGCGTTGTCGTGCCTTAGCCTTGTTTCCCCGTACCGTGCCGTTCCTTCCGTTAGCCTTGCCTTCCCTTGCTTTCCCTTGCCTTTCTTTCCTTCCGTTACTCTTTCCTTGCCTAGCCGTGCACTGCCTAGCCGTCCGTTGTCGTGCCTTAGCCTTGTTTCCCCTTGCTGGGCCGTTCCTTCCGTTACACTTGCCTTGCCTTTCTTTGCCTTGCCTTCCTTTCCTTCCGTTACTCTTTCCTTGCCTAGCCGTGCATTGCCTAGCCTTGCGTTGTCGTGCATTAGCCTTGCCTCGCCTGACCGTGCCTTGCCTTGCGTTACCCTTTCCTTGCCTTGCCGTGCATTGCCTAGTCCTGAGTTGTCGTGCCTTAGCCTTGTTTCCGCTTACCGTGCCGTTCCTTCCGTTAGCCTTGCCTTCCCTTGCTTTCCCTTGCCTTTCTTTCCTTCCGTTACTCTTTCCTTGCCTTGCCGTGCATTGCCTAATCCTGCGTTGTCGTGCCTTAGCCTTGTTTCCCCTTACCGTGCCGTTCCTTCCGTTACCCTTGCCTTCCCTTGCTTTCCCTTGCCTTTCTTTCCTTCCGTTACTCTTTCCTTGCCTTGCCGAGCACTGCCTAGCCTTGCGTTGTCGTTCATTAGCCTTGCCTCGCCTGACCGTGCCTTGCCTTGCGTTATGCTTTCCTTGCCTTGCCGTGCATTGCCTAGCCCTGCATTGTCGTGCATTAGCCTTGCCTTTCCTCACCGTGCCTTGCCTTGCGTTACCCTTTCCTTGCTTGGCCGTGCATTGCCTAGCCGTGCGTTGCCGTGCCTTACCCTTGTTTCCCCTTGCCGTGCCTTGCCTTTTGTTACACTTGCCTTGGCTTGCTTTGCCTTGCCTTCCTCTCCTTCCGTTACTCTTTCCTTGCCTAGCCGTGCATTGCCTCGCCTTGCGTTGTCGTGCATTAGCCTTGCCTCGCCTGACCGTGCCTTGCCTTGCGTTACCCTTTCTTTGCCTTGCCGTGCATTGCCTAGTCCTGCGTTGTCGTGCCTTAGCCTTGTTTCCCCTTACCGTGCCGTTCCTTCCGTTACGCTTGCCTTCCCTTGCTTTCCCTTGCCTTTCTTTCCTTCCGTTACTCTTTCCTTGCCTTGCCGAGCACTGCCTAGCCTTGCGTTGTCGTGCATTAGCCTTGCCTCGCCTGACCGTGCATTGCCTTGCGTTACCCTTTCCTTGCCTTGCCGTGCATTGCCTAGCCTTGCGTTGTCGTGCATTAGCCTTGCCTCGCCTGACCGTGCCTTGCCTTGCGTTACCCTTTCCTTGCCTTGCCGTGCATTGCCTAGCCGTGCTTTTTCGTGCATTAGCGTTGCCTCGCCTGACCGTGCCTTGCCTTGCGTTACCCTTTCCTTGCCTTGCCGTGCATTGCCTAGTCCTGCGTTGTCGTGCCTTAGGCTTGTTTCCCCTTAACGTGCCGTTCCGTCCGTTGCCCTTGCCTACCCTTGCTTTCCCTTGCCTTCCTTGCCTTCCGTTACTCTTTCCTTGCCTAGCCGTGCACTGCCTAGCCGTGCGTTGTCGTGCCTTAGCCTTGTTTCCCCTTGCTGTGCCGTTCCTTCCGTTACACTTGCCTTGCCTTTCTTTGCCTTGCCTTCCTTTCCTTCCGTTACTCTTTCCTTGCCTAGCTGTGCACTGCCTAGCCTTGCGTTGTAGTGCATTAGCCTTCCCTTGCCTCACCGTACCTTGCCTTGCGTTACCCTTTCCTTGCCTTGCCGTGCACTGCCTAGCCTTGCGTTGTCGTGCCTTACCCTTGTTTCCCCTTGCCGTGCCGTGCCTTTTGATACACTTGCCTTGCCTTGCATTGCTTTGCCTTCCTTTCCTTCCGTTACTCTTTCCTTGCCTAGCCGTGCATTGCCTAGCCTTGCGTTGTCGTGCATTAGCCTTGCCTCGCCTGACCGTGCCTTGCCTTGCGTTAACCTTTCCTTCCCTTGCCGTGCATTGCCTAGCCGTGCGTTGTCTTGCCTTAGCCTTGTTTCCCCTTACCGTGCCGTTCCTTCCGTTACCCTTGCCTTCCCTTGCTTTCCCTTGCCTTTCTTTCCTTCCGTTACTCTCTTTCCTTACCTTGCCGAGCACTGCCTAGCCTTGCGTTGTCGTGCATTAGCCTTGCCTCGCCTGACCGTGCCTTGCCTTGCGTTATGCTTTCCTTGCCTTGCCGTGCATTGCCTAGCCCTGCATTGTCGTGCATTAGCCTTGCCTTTCCTCACCGTGCCTTGCCTTGCGTTACCCTTTCCTTGCTTGGCGGTGCATTGCCTAGCCGTGCGTTGCCGTGCCTTACCCTTGTTTCCCCTTGCCGTGCCTTGCCTTTTGTTACACTTGCCTTGCCTTGCTTTGCCTTGCCTTCCTCTCCTTCCGTTACTCTTTCCTTGCCTAGCCGTGCATTGCCTAGCCTTGCGTTGTCGTGCATTAGCCTTGCCTCGCCTGACCGTGCCTTGCCTTGCGTTACCATTTCCTTGCCTTGCCGTGCATTGCCTAGTCCTGCGTTGTCGTGCCTTAGCCTTATTTCCCCTTACCGTGCCGTTCCTTCCGTTACACTTGCCTTCCCTTGCTTTCCCTTGCCTTTCTTTCCTTCCGTTACTCTTTCCTTGCCTTGCCGAGCACTGCCTAGCCTTGCGTTGTCGTGCATTAGCCTTGCCTCGCCTGACCGTGCCTTGCCTTGCGTTACCCTTTCCTTGCCTTGCCGTGCATTGCCTAGTCCTGCGTTGTCGTGCCTTAGGCTTGTTTCCCCTTAACGTGCCGTTCCGTCCGTTGCCCTTGCCTACCCTTGCTTTCCCTTGCCTTCCTTGCCTTCCGTTACTCTTTACTTACCTTCCGTGCATTGCCTAGCCTTGCGTTGTCGTGCCTTAGCCTTGCGTCGCCTGACGGTGCCTTGCCTTGCGTTACCCTTTCTTTGCCTTGCCGTGCATTGCCTAGTCCTGCGTTGTCTTGCCTTAGCCTTGTTTCCCCGTACCGTGCCGTTCCTTCCGTTAGCCTTGCCTTCCCTTGCTTTCCCTTGCCTTTCTTTCCTTCCGTTACTCTTTCCTTGCCTAGCCGTGCACTGCCTAGCCGTGCGTTGTCGTGCCTTAGCCTTGTTTCCCCTTGCTGTGCCGTTCCTTCCGTTACACTTGCCTTGCCTTTCTTTGCCTTGCCTTCCTTTCCTTCCGTTACTCTTTCCTTGCCTAGCTGTGCACTGCCTAGCCTTGCGTTGTAGTGCATTAGCCTTCCCTTGCCTCACCGTACCTTGCCTTGCGTTACCCTTTCCTTGCCTTGCCGTGCACTGCCTAGCCTTGCGTTGTCGTGCCTTACCCTTGTTTCCCCTTGCCGTGCCGTGCCTTTTGTTACACTTGCCTTGCCTTGCATTGCTTTGCCTTCCTTTCCTTCCGTTACTCTTTCCTTGCCTAGCCGTGCATTGCCTAGCCTTGCGTTGTCGTGCATTAGCCTTGCCTCGCCTGACCGTGCCTTGCCTTGCGTTAACCTTTCCTTCCCTTGCCGTGCATTGCCTAGCCGTGCGTTGTCTTGCCTTAGCCTTGTTTCCCCTTACCGTGCCGTTCCTTCCGTTACCCTTGCCTTCCCTTGCTTTCCCTTGCCTTTCTTTCCTTCCGTTACTCTTTCCTTACCTTGCCGAGCACTGCCTAGCCTTGCGTTGTCGTGCATTAGCCTTGCCTCGCCTGACCGTGCCTTGCCTTGCGTTATGCTTTCCTTGCCTTGCCGTGCATTGCCTAGCCCTGCATTGTCGTGCATTAGCCTTGCCTTTCCTCACCGTGCCTTGCCTTGCGTTACCCTTTCCTTGCTTGGCGGTGCATTGCCTAGCCGTGCGTTGCCGTGCCTTACCCTTGTTTCCCCTTGCCGTGCCTTGCCTTTTGTTACACTTGCCTTGCCTTGCTTTGCCTTGCCTTCCTCTCCTTCCGTTACTCTTTCCTTGCCTAGCCGTGCATTGCCTAGCCTTGCGTTGTCGTGCATTAGCCTTGCCTCCCCTGACCGTGCCTTGCCTTGCGTTACCCTTTCCTTGCCTTGCCGTGCATTGCCTAGTCCTGCGTTGTCGTGCCTTAGCCTTATTTCCCCTTACCGTGCCGTTCCTTCCGTTACACTTGCCTTCCCTTGCTTTCCCTTGCCTTTCTTTCCTTCCGTTACTCTTTCCTTGCCTTGCCGAGCACTGCCTAGCCTTGCGTTGTCGTGCATTAGCCTTGCCTCGCCTGACCGTGCATGGCCTTGCGTTACCCTTTCCTTGCCTTGCCCTGCATTGCCTAGCCTTGCGTTGTCGTGCCTTAGCCTTGCGTCGCCTGACCGTGCCTTGCCTTGCGTTACCCTTTCTTTGCCTTGCCGTGCATTGCCTAGTCCTGCGTTGTCGTGCCTTAGCCTTGTTTCCCCGTACCGTGCCGTTCCTTCCGTTAGCCTTGCCTTCCCTTGCTTTCCCTTGCCTTTCTTTCCTTCCGTTACTCTTTCCTTGCCTAGCCGTGCACTGCCTAGCCGTGCGTTGTCGTGCCTTAGCCTTGTTTCCCCTTGCTGTGCCGTTCCTTCCGTTACACTTGCCTTGCCTTTCTTTGCTTGCCTTTCTTTCCTTCCGTTACTCTTTCCTTGCCTTGCCGTGCATTGCCTAGCCTTACGGTGTCGTGCATTAGCCTTGCCTCGCCTGACCGTGCCTTGCCTTGCGTTACCCTTTCCTTGCCTTGCCGTGCATTGCCTAGCCGTGCTTTTTCGTGCATTAGCGTTGCCTCGCCTGACCGTGCCTTTCCTTGCGTTACCCTTTGCTTGCCTTGCCGTGCATTGCCTAGTCCTGCGTTGTCGTGCCTTAGCCTTGTTTCCCCTTACCGTGCCGTTCCTTCCGTTACTCTTGCCTTCCCTTGCTTTCCCTTGCCTTTCTTTCCTTCCGTTACTCTTTCCTTGCCTTGCCGAACACTGCCTAGCCTTGCGTTGTCGTGCATTAACCTTGCCTCGCCTGACCGTGCCTTGCCTTGCGTTATGCTTTCCTTGCCTTGCCGTGCATTGCCTATCCCTGCATTGTCGTGCATTAGCCTTGCCTTTCCTCACCTTGCCTTGCCTTGCGTTACCCTTTCCTTGCTTGGCCGTGCATTGCCTAGCCGTGCGTTGCCGTGCCTTACCCTTGTTTCCCCTTGCCGTGCCTTGCCTTTTGTTACACTTGCCTTGCCTTGCTTTGCCTTGCCTTCCTCTCCTTCCGTTACTCTTTCCTTGCCTAGCCGTGCATTGCCTAGCCTTGCGTTGTCGTGCATTAGCCTTGCCTCGCCTGAAGGTGCCTTGCCTTGCGTTACCCTTTCTTTGCCTTGCCGTGCATTGCCTAGTCCTGCGTTGTCGTGCCTTAGCCTTGTTTCCCATTACCGTGCCGTTCCTTCCGTTACCATTGCCTTCCCTTGCTTTCCCTTGCCTTTCTTTCCTTCCGTTACTCTTTCCTTGCCTTGCCGAGCACTGCCTAGCCTTGCGTTGTCGTGCATTAGCCTTGCCTCGCCTGACCGTGCATTGCCTTGCGTTACCCTTTCCTTGCCTTGCCGTGCATTGCCTAGCCTTGCGTTGTCGTGCATTAGCCTTGCCTCGCCTGACCGTGCCTTACCTTGCGTTATCCTTTCCTTGCCTTGCCGTGCATTGCCTAGCCGTGCTTTTTCGTGCATTAGCGTTGCCTCGCCTGACCGTGCCTTGCCTTGCGTTACCCTTTCCTTGCCTTGCCGTGCATTGCCTAGTCCTGCGTTGTCGTGCCTTAGGCTTGTTTCCCCTTAACGTGCCGTTCCGTCCGTTGCCCTTGCCTACCCTTGCTTTCCCTTGCCTTCCTTGCCTTCCGTTACTCTTTACTTACCTTCCGTGCATTGCCTAGCCTTGCGTTGTCGTGCCTTAGCCTTGCGTCGCCTGACCGTGCCTTGCCTTGCGTTACCCTTTCTTTGCCTTGCCGTGCATTGCCTAGTCCTGCGTTGTCGTGCCTTAGCCTTGTTTCCCCGTACCGTGCCGTTCCTTCCGTTAGCCTTGCCTTCCCTTGCTTTCCCTTGCCTTTCTTTCCTTCCGTTACTCTTTCCTTGCCTAGCCGTGCACTGCCTAGCCGTGCGTTGTCGTGCCTTAGCCTTGTTTCCCCTTGCTGTGCCGTTCCTTCCGTTACACTTGCCTTGCCTTTCTTTGCCTTGCCTTCCTTTCCTTCCGTTACTCTTTCCTTGCCTAGCTGTGCACTGCCTAGCCTTGCGTTGTCGTGCATTAGCCTTCCCTTGCCTCACCGTACCTTGCCTTGCGTTACCCTTTCCTTGCCTTACCGTGCACTGCCTAGCCTTGCGTTGTCGTGCCTTACCCTTGTTTCCCCTTGCCGTGCCGTGCCTTTTGTTACACTTGCCTTGCCTTGCTTTGCTTTGCCTTCCTTTCCTTCCGTTACTCTTTCCTTGCCTAGCCGTGCATTGCCTAGCCTTGCGTTGTCGTGCATTAGCCTTGCCTCGCCTGACCGTGCCTTGCCTTGCGTTACCCTTTCTTTGCCTTGCCGTGCATTGCCTAGTCCTGAGTTGTCGTGCCTTAGCCTTGTTTCCGCTTACCGTGCCGTTCCTTCCTTTACCTTTGCCTTCCCTTGCCTTCCTTGCCTTCCGTTACTCTTTGCTTGCCTTCCGTGCATTGCCTAGCCTTGCGTTGTCCTGCCTTAGCCTTGCCTCGCCTGACCGTGCCTTGCCTTGCGTTACCCTTTCCTTGCCTTGCCGTGCATTGCCTAGTCCTGCGTTGTCGTGCCTTAGCCTTGTTTCCCCTTACCGTGCCGTTCCTTCCGTTACCCTTGCCTTCCCTTGCTTTCCCTTGCCTTTCTTTCCTTCCGTTACTCTTTCCTTGCCTTGCCGAGCACTGCCTAGACTTGCGTTGTCGTGCATTAGCCTTGCCTCGCCTGACCGTGCCTTGCCTTGCGTTATGCTTTCCTTGCCTTGCCGTGCATTGCCTAGCCCTGCATTGTCGTGCATTAGCCTTGCCTTTCCTCACCGTGCCTTGCCTTGCGTTACCCTTTCCTTGCTTGGCCGTGCATTGCCTAGCCGTGCGTTGCCGTGCCTTACCCTTGTTTCCCCTTGCCGTGCCTTGCCTTTTGTTACACTTGCCTTGCCTTGCTTTGCCTTGCCTTCCTCTCCTTCCGTTACTCTTTCCTTGCCTAGCCGTGCATTGCCTAGCCTTGCGTTGTCGTGCATTAGCCTTGCCTCGCCTGACCGTTCCTTGCCTTGCGTTACCCTTTCTTTGCCTTGCCGTGCATTGCCTAGTCCTGCGTTGTCGTGCCTTAGCCTTGTTTCCCCTTACCGTGCCGTTCCTTCCGTTACCCTTGCCTTCCCTTGCTTTCCCTTGCCTTTCTTTCCTTCCGTTACTCTTTCCTTGCTTTGCCGAGCACTGCCTAGCCTTGCGTTGTCGTGCATTAGCCTTGCCTCGCCTGACCGTGCATTGCCTTGCGTTACCCTTTCCTTGCCTTGCCGTGCATTGCCTAGCCTTGCGTTGTCGTGCATTAGCCTTGCCTCGCCTGACCGTGCCTTGCCTTGCGTTACCCTTTCCTTGCCTTGCCGTGCATTGCCTAGCCGTGCTTTTTCGTGCATTAGCGTTGCCTCGCCTGACCGTGCCTTGCCTTGCGTTACCCTTTCCTTGCCTTGCCGTGCATTGCCTAGTCCTGCGTTGTCGTGCCTTAGGCTTGTTTCCCCTTAACGTGCCGTTCCGTCCGTTGCCCTTGCCTACCCTTGCTTTCCCTTGCCTTCCTTGCCTTCCGTTACTCTTTACTTACCTTCCGTGCATTGCCTAGCCTTGCGTTGTCGTGCCTTAGCCTTGCGTCGCCTGACCGTGCCTTGCCTTGCGTTACCCTTTCTTTGCCTTGCCGTGCATTGCCTAGTCCTGCGTTGTCGTGCCTTAGCCTTGTTTCCCCGTACCGTGCCGTTCCTTCCGTTAGCCTTGCCTTCCCTTGCTTTCCCTTGCCTTTCTTTCCTTCCGTTACTCTTTCCTTGCCTAGCCGTGCACTGCCTAGCCGTGCGTTGTCGTGCCTTAGCCTTGTTTCCCCTTGCTGTGCCGTTCCTTCCGTTACACTTGCCTTGCCTTTCTTTGCCTTGCCTTCCTTTCCTTCCGTTACTCTTTCCTTGCCTAGCCGTGCATTGCCTAGCCTTGCGTTGTCGTGCATTAGCCTTGCCTCGCCTGACCGTGCCTTGCCTTGCGTTACCCTTTCCTTGCCTTGCCGTGCATTGCCTAGTCCTGAGTTGTCGTGCCTTAGCCTTGTTTCCGCTTACCGTGCCGTTCCTTCCTTTACCTTTGCCTTCCCTTGCCTTCCTTGCCTTCCGTTACTCTTTGCTTGCCTTCCCTGCATTGCCTAGCCTTGCGTTGTCCTGCCTTAGCCTTGCCTCGCCTGACCGTGCCTTGCCTTGCGTTACCCTTTCCTTGCCTTGCCGTGCATTGCCTAATCCTGCGTTGTCGTGCCTTAGCCTTGTTTCCCCTTACCGTGCCGTTCCTTCCGTTACCCTTGCCTTCCCTTGCTTTCCGTTGCCTTTCTTTCCTTCCGTTACTCTTTCCTTGCCTTGCCGAGCACTGCCTAGCCTTGCGTTGTCGTGCATTAGCCTTGCCTCGCCTGACCGTGCCTTGCCTTGCGTTATGCTTTCCTTGCCTTGCCGTGCATTGCCTAGTCCTGCGTTGTCGTGCCTTAGGCTTGTTTCCCCTTAACGTGCCGTTCCGTAGCCCTGTTGCCCTTTACCCTTGCTTTCCCTTGCCTTCCTTGCCTTCCGTTACTCTTTACTTAACTTCGTGCTGCCTAGCCTTGCCGTGCCTTGCCTTGCGTCGCCTGACGGTGCCTTGCCTTGCGTTACCCTTTCTTGCCTTGCCGTGCATTGCCTAGTCCTGCGTTGTCGTGCCTTAGGCTTGTTTCCCCTTAACGTGCCGTTCCGTCCGTTGCCCTTGCCTACCCTTGCTTTCCCTTGCCTTCCTTGCCTTCCGTTACTCTTTACTTGCCTTCCGTGCATTGCCTAGCCTTGCGTTGTCGTGCCTTAGCCTTGCGTCGCCTGACGGTGCCTTGCCTTGCGTTACCCTTTCTTTGCCTTGCCGTGCATTGCCTAGTCCTGCGTTGTCGTGCCTTAGCCTTGTTTCCCCGTACCGTGCCGTTCCTTCCGTTAGCCTTGCCTTCCCTTGCTTTCCCTTGCCTTTCTTTCCTTCCGTTACTCTTTCCTTGCCTAGCCGTGCACTGCCTAGCCGTGCGTTGTCGTGCCTTAGCTTTGTTTCCCCTTGCTGTGCCGTTCCTTCCGTTACACTTGCCTTGCCTTTCTTTGCCTTGCCTTCCTTTCCTTCCGTTACTCTTTCCTTGCCTAGCTGTGCACTGCCTAGCCTTGCGTTGTAGTGCATTAGCCTTCCCTTGCCTCACCGTACCTTGCCTTGCGTTACCCTTTCCTTGCCTTGCCGTGCACTGCCTAGCCTTGCGTTGTCGTGCCTTACCCTTGTTTTCCCTTGCCGTGCCGTGCCTTTTGTTACACTTGCCTTACCTTGCATTGCTTTGCCTTCCTTTCCTTCCGTTACTCTTTCCTTGCCTAGCCGTGCATTGCCTAGCCTTGCGTTGTCGTGCATTAGCCTTGCCTCGCCTGACCGTGCCTTGCCTTGCGTTAACCTTTCCTTCCCTTGCCGTGCATTGCCTAGCCGTGCGTTGTCGTGCCTTAGCCTTGTTTCCCCTTACCGTGCCGTTCCTTCCGTTAGCCTTGCCTTCCCTTGCTTTCCCTTGCCTTTCTTTCCTTCCGTTACTCTTTCCTTGCCTTGCCGTGCACTGCCTAGCCGTGCGTTGTCGTGCCTTAGCCTTGCCTCGCCTGACCGTGCCTTGCCTTGCGTTATGCTTTCCTTGCCTTGCCGTGCATTGCCTAGCCTTGCATTGTCGTGCCTTAGCCTTGCCTCGCCTGACCGTGCATTGCCTTGCGTTACTCTTTCCTTGCCTTGCCGTGCATTGCCTAGCCTTGCGGTGTCGTGCATTAGCCTTGCCTCGCCTGACCGTGCCTTGCCTTGCGTTACCCTTTCCTTGCCTTGCCGTGCATTGCCTAGCCGTGCTTTTTCGTGCATTAGCGTTGCCTCGCCTGACCGTGCCTTTCCTTGCGTTACCCTTTGCTTGCCTTGCCGTGCATTGCCTAGTCCTGCGTTGTCGTGCCTTAGCCTTGTTTCCCCTTACCGTGCCGTTCCTTCCGTTACTCTTGCCTTCCCTTGCTTTCCCTTGCCTTTCTTTCCTTCCGTTACTCTTTCCTTGCCTTGCCGAACACTGCCTAGCCTTGCGTTGTCGTGCATTAACCTTGCCTCGCCTGACCGTGCCTTGCCTTGCGTTATGCTTTCCTTGCCTTGCCGTGCATTGCCTATCCCTGCATTGTCGTGCATTAGCCTTGCCTTTCCTCACCTTGCCTTGCCTTGCGTTACCCTTTCCTTGCTTGGCCGTGCATTGCCTAGCCGTGCGTTGCCGTGCCTTACCCTTGTTTCCCCTTGCCGTGCCTTGCCTTTTGTTACACTTGCCTTGCCTTGCTTTGCCTTGCCTTCCTCTCCTTCCGTTACTCTTTCCTTGCCTAGCCGTGCATTGCCTAGCCTTGCGTTGTCGTGCATTAGCCTTGCCTCGCCTGAAGGTGCCTTGCCTTGCGTTACCCTTTCTTTGCCTTGCCGTGCATTGCCTAGTCCTGCGTTGTCGTGCCTTAGCCTTGTTTCCCCTTACCGTGCCGTTCCTTCCGTTACCATTGCCTTCCCTTGCTTTCCCTTGCCTTTCTTTCCTTCCGTTACTCTTTCCTTGCCTTGCCGAGCACTGCCTAGCCTTGCGTTGTCGTGCATTAGCCTTGCCTCGCCTGACCGTGCATTGCCTTGCGTTACCCTTTCCTTGCCTTGCCGTGCATTGCCTAGCCTTGCGTTGTCGTGCATTAGCCTTGCCTCGCCTGACCGTGCCTTACCTTGCGTTATCCTTTCCTTGCCTTGCCGTGCATTGCCTAGCCGTGCTTTTTCGTGCATTAGCGTTGCCTCGCCTGACCGTGCCTTGCCTTGCGTTACCCTTTCCTTGCCTTGCCGTGCATTGCCTAGTCCTGCGTTGTCGTGCCTTAGGCTTGTTTCCCCTTAACGTGCCGTTCCGTCCGTTGCCCTTGCCTACCCTTGCTTTCCCTTGCCTTCCTTGCCTTCCGTTACTCTTTACTTACCTTCCGTGCATTGCCTAGCCTTGCGTTGTCGTGCCTTAGCCTTGCGTCGCCTGACCGTGCCTTGCCTTGCGTTACCCTTTCTTTGCCTTGCCGTGCATTGCCTAGTCCTTCGTTGTCGTGCCTTAGCCTTGTTTCCCCTTACCGTGCCGTTCCTTCCGTTAGCCTTGCCTTCCCTTGCTTTCCCTTGCCTTTCTTTCCTTCCGTTACTCTTTCCTTGCCTAGCCGTGCACTGCCTAGCCGTGCGTTGTCGTGCCTTAGCCTTGTTTCCCCTTGCTGTGCCGTTCCTTCCGTTACACTTGCCTTGCCTTTCTTTGCCTTGCCTTCCTTTCCTTCCGTTACTCTTTCCTTGCCTAGCTGTGCACTGCCTAGCCTTGCGTTGTCGTGCATTAGCCTTCCCTTGCCTCACCGTACCTTGCCTTGCGTTACCCTTTCCTTGCCTTACCGTGCACTGCCTAGCCTTGCGTTGTCGTGCCTTACCCTTGTTTCCCCTTGCCGTGCCGTGCCTTTTGTTACACTTGCCTTGCCTTGCTTTGCTTTGCCTTCCTTTCCTTCCGTTACTCTTTCCTTGCCTAGCCGTGCATTGCCTAGCCTTGCGTTGTCGTGCATTAGCCTTGCCTCGCCTGACCGTGCCTTGCCTTGCGTTACCCTTTCCTTGCCTTGCCGTGCATTGCCTAGTCCTGAGTTGTCGTGCCTTAGCCTTGTTTCCGCTTACCGTGCCGTTCCTTCCTTTACCTTTGCCTTCCCTTGCCTTCCTTGCCTTCCGTTACTCTTTCCTTGCCTTGCCGAGCACTGCCTAGACTTGCGTTGTCGTGCATTAGCCTTGCCTCGCCTGACCGTGCCTTGCCTTGCGTTATGCTTTCCTTGCCTTGCCGTGCATTGCCTAGCCCTGCATTGTCGTGCATTAGCCTTGCCTTTCCTCACCGTGCCTTGCCTTGCGTTACCCTTTCCTTGCTTGGCCGTGCATTGCCTAGCCTTGCGTTGCCGTGCCTTACCCTTGTTTCCCCTTGCCGTGCCTTGCCTTTTGTTACACTTGCCTTGCCTTGCTTTGCCTTGCCTTCCTCTCCTTCCGTTACTCTTTCCTTGCCTAGCCGTGCATTGCCTAGCCTTGCGTTGTCGTGCATTAGCCTTGCCTCGCCTGACCGTTCCTTGCCTTGCGTTACCCTTTCTTTGCCTTGCCGTGCATTGCCTAGTCCTGCGTTGTCGTGCCTTAGCCTTGTTTCCCCTTACCGTGCCGTTCCTTCCGTTACCCTTGCCTTCCATTGCTTTCCCTTGCCTTTCTTTCCTTCCGTTACTCTTTCCTTGCTTTGCCGAGCACTGCCTAGCCTTGCGTTGTCGTGCATTAGCCTTGCCTCGCCTGACCGTGCATTGCCTTGCGTTACCCTTTCCTTGCCTTGCCGTGCATTGCCTAGCCTTGCGTTGTCGTGCATTAGCCTTGCCTCGCCTGACCGTGCCTTGCCTTGCGTTACCCTTTCCTTGCCTTGCCGTGCATTGCCTAGCCGTGCTTTTTCGTGCATTAGCGTTGCCTCGCCTGACCGTGCCTTGCCTTGCGTTACCCTTTCCTTGCCTTGCCGTGCATTGCCTAGTCCTGCGTTGTCGTGCCTTAGGCTTGTTTCCCCTTAACGTGCCGTTCCGTCCGTTGCCCTTGCCTACCCTTGCTTTCCCTTGCCTTCCTTGCCTTCCGTTACTCTTTACTTACCTTCCGTGCATTGCCTAGCCTTGCGTTGTCGTGCCTTAGCCTTGCGTCGCCTGACCGTGCCTTGCCTTGCGTTACCCTTTCTTTGCCTTGCCGTGCATTGCCTAGTCCTGCGTTGTCGTGCCTTAGCCTTGTTTCCCCGTACCGTGCCGTTCCTTCCGTTAGCCTTGCCTTCCCTTGCTTTCTCTTGCCTTTCTTTCCTTCCGTTACTCTTTCCTTGCCTAGCCGTGCACTGCCTAGCCGTGCGTTGTCGTGCCTTAGCCTTGTTTCCCCTTGCTGTGCCGTTCATTCCGTTACACTTGCCTTGCCTTTCTTTGCCTTGCCTTCCTTTCCTTCCGTTACTCTTTCCTTGCCTAGCCGTGCATTGCCTAGCCTTGCGTTGTCGTGCATTAGCCTTGCCTCGCCTGACCGTGCCTTGCCTTGCGTTACCCTTTCCTTGCCTTGCCGTGCATTGCCTAGTCCTGAGTTGTCGTGCCTTAGCCTTGTTTCCGCTTACCGTGCCGTTCCTTCCTTTACCTTTGCCTTCCCTTGCCTTCCTTGCCTTCCGTTACTCTTTGCTTGCCTTCCCTGCATTGCCTAGCCTTGCGTTGTCCTGCCTTAGCCTTGCCTCGCCTGACCGTGCCTTGCCTTGCGTTACCCTTTCCTTGCCTTGCCGTGCATTGCCTAATCCTGCGTTGTCGTGCCTTAGCCTTGTTTCCCCTTACCGTGCCGTTCCTTCCGTTACCCTTGCCTTCCCTTGCTTTCCGTTGCCTTTCTTTCCTTCCGTTACTCTTTCCTTGCCTTGCCGAGCACTGCCTAGCCTTGCGTTGTCGTGCATTAGCCTTGCCTCGCCTGACCGTGCCTTGCCTTGCGTTATGCTTTCCTTGCCTTGCCGTGCATTGCCTAGCCCTGCATTGTCGTGCATTAGCCTTGCCTTTCCTCACCGTGCCTTGCCTTGCCTTACCCTTTCCTTGCCTTGCCGTGCATTGCCTAGTCCTGCGTTGTCGTGCCTTAGGCTTGTTTCCCCTTAACGTGCCGTTCCGTCCGTTGCCCTTGCCTACCCTTGCTTTCCCTTGCCTTCCTTGCCTTCCGTTACTCTTTACTTAACTTCCGTGCATTGCCTAGCCTTGCGTTGTCGTGCCTTAGCCTTGCGTCGCCTGACGGTGCCTTGCCTTGCGTTACCCTTTCTTTGCCTTGCCGTGCATTGCCTAGTCCTGCGTTGTCGTGCCTTAGCCTTGTTTCCCCGTACCGTGCCGTTCCTTCCGTTAGCCTTGCCTTCCCTTGCTTTCCCTTGCCTTTCTTTCCTTCCGTTACTCTTTCCTTGCCTAGCCGTGCACTGCCTAGCCGTGCGTTGTCGTGCCTTAGCTTTGTTTCCCCTTGCTGTGCCGTTCCTTCCGTTACACTTGCCTTGCCTTTCTTTGCCTTTCCTTCCTTTCCTTCCGTTACTCTTTCCTTGCCTAGCTGTGCACTGCCTAGCCTTGCGTTGTAGTGCATTAGCCTTCCCTTGCCTCACCGTACCTTGCCTTGCGTTACCCTTTCCTTGCCTTGCCGTGCACTGCCTAGCCTTGCGTTGTCGTGCCTTACCCTTGTTTTCCCTTGCCGTGCCGTGCCTTTTGTTACACTTGCCTTACCTTGCATTGCTTTGCCTTCCTTTCCTTCCGTTACTCTTTCCTTGCCTAGCCGTGCATTGCCTAGCCTTGCGTTGTCGTGCATTAGCCTTGCCTCGCCTGACCGTGCCTTGCCTTGCGTTAACCTTTCCTTCCCTTGCCGTGCATTGCCTAGCCGTGCGTTGTCTAGCCTTAGCCTTGTTTCCCCTTACCGTGCCGTTCCTTCCGTTACCCTTGCCTTCCCTTGCTTTCCCTTGCCTTTCTTTCCTTCCGTTACTCTTTCCTTGCCTTGCCGAGCACTGCCTAGCCTTGCGTTGTCGTGCATTAGCCTTGCCTCGCCTGACCGTGCCTTGCCTTGCGTTATGCTTTCCTTGCCTTGCCGTGCATTGCCTAGCCCTGCATTGTCGTGCATTAGCCTTGCCTTTCCTCACCGTGCCTTGCCTTGCGTTACCCTTTCCTTGCTTGGCGGTGCATTGCCTAGCCGTGCGTTGCCGTGCCTTACCCTTGTTTCCCCTTGCCGTGCCTTGCCTTTTGTTACACTTGCCTTGCGTTGCTTTGCCTTGCCTTCCTCTCCTTCCGTTACTCTTTCCTTGCCTAGCCGTGCATTGCGTAGCCTTGCGTTGTCGTGCATTAGCCTTGCCTCGCCTGACCGTGCCTTGCCTTGCGTTACCCTTTCCTTGCCTTGCCGTGCACTGCCTAGCCTTGCGTTGTCGTGCCTTACCCTTGTTTTCCCTTGCCGTGCCGTGCCTTTTGTTACACTTGCCTTACCTTGCATTGCTTTGCCTTCCTTTCCTTCCGTTACTCTTTCCTTGCCTAGCCGTGCATTGCCTAGCCTTGCGTTGTCGTGCATTAGCCTTGCCTCGCCTGACCGTGCCTTGCCTTGCGTTAACCTTTCCTTCCCTTGCCGTGCATTGCCTAGCCGTGCGTTGTCTAGCCTTAGCCTTGTTTCCCCTTACCGTGCCGTTCCTTCCGTTACCCTTGCCTTCCCTTGCTTTCCCTTGCCTTTCTTTCCTTCCGTTACTCTTTCCTTGCCTTGCCGAGCACTGCCTAGCCTTGCGTTGTCGTGCATTAGCCTTGCCTCGCCTGACCGTGCCTTGCCTTGCGTTATGCTTTCCTTGCCTTGCCGTGCATTGCCTAGCCCTGCATTGTCGTGCCTTAGCCTTGCCTCGCCTGACCGTGCATTGCCTTGCGTTACTCTTTCCTTGCCTTGCCGTGCATTGCCTAGCCTTGCGGTGTCGTGCATTAGCCTTGCCTCGCCTGACCGTGCCTTGCCTTGCGTTACCCTTTCCTTGCCTTGCCGTGCATTGCCTAGCCGTGCTTTTTCGTGCATTAGCGTTGCCTCGCCTGACCGTGCCTTTCCTTGCGTTACCCTTTGCTTGCCTTGCCGTGCATTGCCTAGTCCTGCGTTGTCGTGCCTTAGCCTTGTTTCCCCTTACCGTGCCGTTCCTTCCGTTACTCTTGCCTTCCCTTGCTTTCCCTTGCCTTTCTTTCCTTCCGTTACTCTTTCCTTGCCTTGCCGAACACTGCCTAGCCTTGCGTTGTCGTGCATTAACCTTGCCTCGCCTGACCGTGCCTTGCCTTGCGTTATGCTTTCCTTGCCTTGCCGTGCATTGCCTATCCCTGCATTGTCGTGCATTAGCCTTGCCTTTCCTCACCTTGCCTTGCCTTGCGTTACCCTTTCCTTGCTTGGCCGTGCATTGCCTAGCCGTGCGTTGCCGTGCCTTACCCTTGTTTCCCCTTGCCGTGCCTTGCCTTTTGTTACACTTGCCTTGCCTTGCTTTGCCTTGCCTTCCTCTCCTTCCGTTACTCTTTCCTTGCCTAGCCGTGCATTGCCTAGCCTTGCGTTGTCGTGCATTAGCCTTGCCTCGCCTGAAGGTGCCTTGCCTTGCGTTACCCTTTCTTTGCCTTGCCGTGCATTGCCTAGTCCTGCGTTGTCGTGCCTTAGCCTTGTTTCCCCTTACCGTGCCGTTCCTTCCGTTACCATTGCCTTCCCTTGCTTTCCCTTGCCTTTCTTTCCTTCCGTTACTCTTTCCTTGCCTTGCCGAGCACTGCCTAGCCTTGCGTTGTCGTGCATTAGCCTTGCCTCGCCTGACCGTGCATTGCCTTGCGTTACCCTTTCCTTGCCTTGCCGTGCATTGCCTAGCCTTGCGTTGTCGTGCATTAGCCTTGCCTCGCCTGACCGTGCCTTACCTTGCGTTATCCTTTCCTTGCCTTGCCGTGCATTGCCTAGCCGTGCTTTTTCGTGCATTAGCGTTGCCTCGCCTGACCGTGCCTTGCCTTGCGTTACCCTTTCCTTGCCTTGCCGTGCATTGCCTAGTCCTGCGTTGTCGTGCCTTAGGCTTGTTTCCCCTTAACGTGCCGTTCCGTCCGTTGCCCTTGCCTACCCTTGCTTTCCCTTGCCTTCCTTGCCTTCCGTTACTCTTTACTTACCTTCCGTGCATTTCCTAGCCTTGCGTTGTCGTGCCTTAGCCTTGCGTCGCCTGACCGTGCCTTGCCTTGCGTTACCCTTTCTTTGCCTTGCCGTGCATTGCCTAGTCCTTCGTTGTCGTGCCTTAGCCTTGTTTCCCCTTACCGTGCCGTTCCTTCCGTTAGCCTTGCCTTCCCTTGCTTTCCCTTGCCTTTCTTTCCTTCCGTTACTCTTTCCTTGCCTAGCCGTGCACTGCCTAGCCGTGCGTTGTCGTGCCTTAGCCTTGTTTCCCCTTGCTGTGCCGTTCCTTCCGTTACACTTGCCTTGCCTTTCTTTGCCTTGCCTTCCTTTCCTTCCGTTACTCTTTCCTTGCCTAGCTGTGCACTGCCTAGCCTTGCGTTGTCGTGCATTAGCCTTCCCTTGCCTCACCGTACCTTGCCTTGCGTTACCCTTTCCTTGCCTTACCGTGCACTGCCTAGCCTTGCGTTGTCGTGCCTTACCCTTGTTTCCCCTTGCCGTGCCGTGCCTTTTGTTACACTTGCCTTGCCTTGCTTTGCTTTGCCTTCCTTTCCTTCCGTTACTCTTTCCTTGCCTAGCCGTGCATTGCCTAGCCTTGCGTTGTCGTGCATTAGCCTTGCCTCGCCTGACCGTGCCTTGCCTTGCGTTACCCTTTCTTTGCCTTGCCGTGCATTGCCTAGTCCTGAGTTGTCGTGCCTTAGCCTTGTTTCCGCTTACCGTGCCGTTCCTTCCTTTACCTTTGCCTTCCCTTGCCTTCCTTGCCTTCCGTTACTCTTTCCTTGCCTTGCCGAGCACTGCCTAGACTTGCGTTGTCGTGCATTAGCCTTGCCTCGCCTGACCGTGCCTTGCCTTGCGTTATGCTTTCCTTGCCTTGCCGTGCATTGCCTAGCCCTGCATTGTCGTGCATTAGCCTTGCCTTTCCTCACCGTGCCTTGCCTTGCGTTACCCTTTCCTTGCTTGGCCGTGCATTGCCTAGCCTTGCGTTGCCGTGCCTTACCCTTGTTTCCCCTTGCCGTGCCTTGCCTTTTGTTACACTTGCCTTGCCTTGCTTTGCCTTGCCTTCCTCTCCTTCCGTTACTCTTTCCTTGCCTAGCCGTGCATTGCCTAGCCTTGCGTTGTCGTGCATTAGCCTTGCCTCGCCTGACCGTTCCTTGCCTTGCGTTACCCTTTCTTTGCCTTGCCGTGCATTGCCTAGTCCTGCGTTGTCGTGCCTTAGCCTTGTTTCCCCTTACCGTGCCGTTCCTTCCGTTACCCTTGCCTTCCATTGCTTTCCCTTGCCTTTCTTTCCTTCCGTTACTCTTTCCTTGCTTTGCCGAGCACTGCCTAGCCTTGCGTTGTCGTGCATTAGCCTTGCCTCGCCTGACCGTGCATTGCCTTGCGTTACCCTTTCCTTGCCTTGCCGTGCATTGCCTAGCCTTGCGTTGTCGTGCATTAGCCTTGCCTCGCCTGACCGTGCCTTGCCTTGCGTTACCCTTTCCTTGCCTTGCCGTGCATTGCCTAGCCGTGCTTTTTCGTGCATTAGCGTTGCCTCGCCTGACCGTGCCTTGCCTTGCGTTACCCTTTCCTTGCCTTGCCGTGCATTGCCTAGTCCTGCGTTGTCGTGCCTTAGGCTTGTTTCCCCTTAACGTGCCGTTCCGTCCGTTGCCCTTGCCTACCCTTGCTTTCCCTTGCCTTCCTTGCCTTCCGTTACTCTTTACTTACCTTCCGTGCATTGCCTAGCCTTGCGTTGTCGTGCCTTAGCCTTGCGTCGCCTGACCGTGCCTTGCCTTGCGTTACCCTTTCTTTGCCTTGCCGTGCATTGCCTAGTCCTGCGTTGTCGTGCCTTAGCCTTGTTTCCCCGTACCGTGCCGTTCCTTCCGTTAGCCTTGCCTTCCCTTGCTTTCTCTTGCCTTTCTTTCCTTCCGTTACTCTTTCCTTGCCTAGCCGTGCACTGCCTAGCCGTGCGTTGTCGTGCCTTAGCCTTGTTTCCCCTTGCTGTGCCGTTCATTCCGTTACACTTGCCTTGCCTTTCTTTGCCTTGCCTTCCTTTCCTTCCGTTACTCTTTCCTTGCCTAGCCGTGCATTGCCTAGCCTTGCGTTGTCGTGCATTAGCCTTGCCTCGCCTGACCGTGCCTTGCCTTGCGTTACCCTTTCCTTGCCTTGCCGTGCATTGCCTAGTCCTGAGTTGTCGTGCCTTAGCCTTGTTTCCGCTTACCGTGCCGTTCCTTCCTTTACCTTTGCCTTCCCTTGCCTTCCTTGCCTTCCGTTACTCTTTGCTTGCCTTCCCTGCATTGCCTAGCCTTGCGTTGTCCTGCCTTAGCCTTGCCTCGCCTGACCGTGCCTTGCCTTGCGTTACCCTTTCCTTGCCTTGCCGTGCATTGCCTAATCCTGCGTTGTCGTGCCTTAGCCTTGTTTCCCCTTACCGTGCCGTTCCTTCCGTTACCCTTGCCTTCCCTTGCTTTCCGTTGCCTTTCTTTCCTTCCGTTACTCTTTCCTTGCCTTGCCGAGCACTGCCTAGCCTTGCGTTGTCGTGCATTAGCCTTGCCTCGCCTGACCGTGCCTTGCCTTGCGTTATGCTTTCCTTGCCTTGCCGTGCATTGCCTAGCCCTGCATTGTCGTGCATTAGCCTTGCCTTTCCTCACCGTGCCTTGCCTTGCCTTACCCTTTCCTTGCCTTGCCGTGCATTGCCTAGTCCTGCGTTGTCGTGCCTTAGGCTTGTTTCCCCTTAACGTGCCGTTCCGTCCGTTGCCCTTGCCTACCCTTGCTTTCCCTTGCCTTCCTTGCCTTCCGTTACTCTTTACTTAACTTCCGTGCATTGCCTAGCCTTGCGTTGTCGTGCCTTAGCCTTGCGTCGCCTGACGGTGCCTTGCCTTGCGTTACCCTTTCTTTGCCTTGCCGTGCATTGCCTAGTCCTGCGTTGTCGTGCCTTAGCCTTGTTTCCCCGTACCGTGCCGTTCCTTCCGTTAGCCTTGCCTTCCCTTGCTTTCCCTTGCCTTTCTTTCCTTCCGTTACTCTTTCCTTGCCTAGCCGTGCACTGCCTAGCCGTGCGTTGTCGTGCCTTAGCTTTGTTTCCCCTTGCTGTGCCGTTCCTTCCGTTACACTTGCCTTGCCTTTCTTTGCCTTGCCTTCCTTTCCTTCCGTTACTCTTTCCTTGCCTAGCTGTGCACTGCCTAGCCTTGCGTTGTAGTGCATTAGCCTTCCCTTGCCTCACCGTACCTTGCCTTGCGTTACCCTTTCCTTGCCTTGCCGTGCACTGCCTAGCCTTGCGTTGTCGTGCCTTACCCTTGTTTTCCCTTGCCGTGCCGTGCCTTTTGTTACACTTGCCTTACCTTGCATTGCTTTGCCTTCCTTTCCTTCCGTTACTCTTTCCTTGCCTAGCCGTGCATTGCCTAGCCTTGCGTTGTCGTGCATTAGCCTTGCCTCGCCTGACCGTGCCTTGCCTTGCGTTAACCTTTCCTTCCCTTGCCGTGCATTGCCTAGCCGTGCGTTGTCTAGCCTTAGCCTTGTTTCCCCTTACCGTGCCGTTCCTTCCGTTACCCTTGCCTTCCCTTGCTTTCCCTTGCCTTTCTTTCCTTCCGTTACTCTTTCCTTGCCTTGCCGAGCACTGCCTAGCCTTGCGTTGTCGTGCATTAGCCTTGCCTCGCCTGACCGTGCCTTGCCTTGCGTTATGCTTTCCTTGCCTTGCCGTGCATTGCCTAGCCCTGCATTGTCGTGCATTAGCCTTGCCTTTCCTCACCGTGCCTTGCCTTGCGTTACCCTTTCCTTGCTTGGCGGTGCATTGCCTAGCCGTGCGTTGCCGTGCCTTACCCTTGTTTCCCCTTGCCGTGCCTTGCCTTTTGTTACACTTGCCTTGCGTTGCTTTGCCTTGCCTTCCTCTCCTTCCGTTACTCTTTCCTTGCCTAGCCGTGCATTGCGTAGCCTTGCGTTGTCGTGCATTAGCCTTGCCTCCCCTGACCGTGCCTTGCCTTGCGTTACCCTTTCCTTGCCTTGCCGTGCATTGCCTAGTCCTGCGTTGTCGTGCCTTAGCCTTGTTTCCCCTTACCGTGCCGTTCCTTCCGTTACCCTTGCCTTCCCTTGCTTTCCCTTGCCTTTCTTTCCTTCCGTTACTCTTTCCTTGCCTTGCCGAGCACTGCCTAGCCTTGCGTTGTCGTGCATTAGTCTTGCCTCGCCTGACCGTGAATGGCCTTGCGTTACCCTTTCCTTGCCTTGCCGTGCATTGCCTAGCCTTGCGTTGTCGTGCCTTAGCCTTGTTTCCCCGTACCGTGCCGTTCCTTCCGTTAGCCTTGCCTTCCCTTGCTTTCCCTTGCCTTTCTTTCCTTCCGTTACCCTTTCCTTGCCTTGCCGTGCATTGCCTAGCCTTGCGTTGTCGTGCCTTAGCCTTGTTTCCCCTTGCTGTGCCGTTCCTTCCGTTACCTTTGCCTTCCCTTGCTTTCCCTTGCCTTTCTTTCCTTCCGTTACTCTTTCCTTGCCTTGCCGAGCACTGCCTAGCCTTGCGTTGTCGTGCATTAGCCTTGCCTCGCCTGACCGTGCCTTGCCTTGCGTTGTGCTTTCCTTGCCTTGCCGTGCATTGCCTAGCCCTGCATTGTCGTGCATTAGCCTTGCCTTTCCTCACCGTGCCTTGCCTTGCGTTACCCTTTCCTTGCTTGGCCGTGCATTGCCTAGCCGTGCGTTGCCGTGCCTTACCCTTGTTTCCCCTTGCCGTGCCTTGCCTTTTGTTACACTTGCCTTGCCTTGCTTTGCCTTGCCTTCCTCTCCTTCCGTTACTCTTTCCTTGCCTAGCCGTGCATTGCCTAGCCTTGCGTTGTCGTGCATTAGCCTTGCCTCGCCTGACCGTGCCTTGCCTTGCGTTACGCTTTCTTTGCCTTGCCGTGCATTGCCTAGTCCTGCGTTGTCGTGCCTTAGCCTTGTTTCCCCTTACCGTGCCGTTCCTTCCGTTACCCTTGCCTTCCCTTGCTTTCCCTTGCCTTTCTTTCCTTCCGTTACTCTTTCCTTGCCTTGCCGAGCACTGCCTAGCCTTGCGTTGTCGTGCATTAGCCTTGCCTCGCCTGACCGTGCCTTGCCTTGCGTTATGCTTTCCTTCCCTTGCCGTGCATTGCCTAGCCCTGCATTGTCGTGCATTAGCCTTGCCTTTCCTCACCGTGCCTTGCCTTGCGTTACCTTTCCTTGCTTGGCCGTGCATTGCCTAGCCGTGCGTTGCCGTGCCTTACCCTTGTTTCCCCTTGCCGTGCCTTGCCTTTTGTTACACTTGCCTTGCCTTGCTTTGCCTTGCCTTCCTCTCCTTCCGTTACTCTTTCCTTGCCTAGCCGTGCATTGCCTAGCCTTGCGTTGTCGTGCATTAGCCTTGCCTCGCCTGACCGTGCCTTGCCTTGCGTTACCCTTTCCTTGCCTTGCCGTGCATTGCCTAGCCGTGCTTTTTCGTGCATTAGCGTTGCCTCGCCTGACCGTGCCTTGCCTTGCGTTACCCTTTCCTTGCCTTGCCGTGCATTGCCTAGTCCTGCGTTGTCGTGCCTTAGGCTTGTTTCCCCTTAACGTGCCGTTCCGTCCGTTGCCCTTGCCTACCCTTGCTTTCCCTTGCCTTCCTTGCCTTCCGTTACTCTTTACTTACCTTCCGTGCATTGCCTAGCCTTGCGTTGTCGTGCCTTAGCCTTGCGTCGCCTGACCGTGCCTTGCCTTGCGTTACCCTTTCTTTGCCTTGCCGTGCATTGCCTAATCCTGCGTTGTCGTGCCTTAGCCTTGTTTCCCCTTACCGTGCCGTTCCTTCCGTTACCCTTGCCTTCCCTTGCTTTCCGTTGCCTTTCTTTCCTTCCGTTACTCTTTCCTTGCCTTGCCGAGCACTGCCTAGCCTTGCGTTGTCGTGCATTAGCCTTGCCTCGCCTGACCGTGCCTTGCCTTGCGTTATGCTTTCCTTGCCTTGCCGTGCATTGCCTAGCCCTGCATTGTCGTGCATTAGCCTTGCCTTTCCTCACCGTGCCTTGCCTTGCCTTACCCTTTCCTTGCCTTGCCGTGCATTGCCTAGTCCTGCGTTGTCGTGCCTTAGGCTTGTTTCCCCTTAACGTGCCTTTCCTTCCGTTGCCCTTGCCTACCCTTGCTTTCCCTTGCCTTCCTTGCCTTCCGTTACTCTTTACTTACCTTCCGTGCATTGCCTAGCCTTGCGCTGTCGTGCCTTAGCCTTGCGTCGCCTGACGGTGCCTTGCCTTGCGTTACCCTTTCTTTGCCTTGCCGTGCATTGCCTAGTCCTGCGTTGTCGTGCCTTAGCCTTGTTTCCCCGTACCGTGCCGTTCCTTCCGTTAGCCTTGCCTTCCCTTGCTTTCCCTTGCCTTTCTTTCCTTCCGTTACTCTTTCCTTGCCTAGCCGTGCACTGCCTAGCCGTGCGTTGTCGTGCCTTAGCCTTGTTTCCCCTTGCTGTGCCGTTCCTTCCGTTACACTTGCCTTGCCTTTCTTTGCCTTGCCTTCCTTTCCTTCCGTTACTCTTTCCTTGCCTAGCTGTGCACTGCCTAGCCTTGCGTTGTCGTGCATTAGCCTTCCCTTGCCTCACCGTACCTTGCCTTGCGTTACCCTTTCCTTGCCTAGCCGTGCATTGCCTAGCCTTGCGTTGTCGTGCATTAGCCTTGCCTCGCCTGACCGTGCCTTGCCTTGCGTTAACCTTTCCTTCCCTTGCCGTGCATTGCCTAGCCGTGCGTTGTCTAGCCTTAGCCTTGTTTCCCCTTACCGTGCCGTTCCTTCCGTTACCCTTGCCTTCCCTTGCTTTCCCTTGCCTTTCTTTCCTTCCGTTACTCTTTCCTTGCCTTGCCGAGCACTGCCTAGCCTTGCGTTGTCGTGCATTAGCCTTGCCTCGCCTGACCGTGCCTTGCCTTGCGTTATGCTTTCCTTGCCTTGCCGTGCATTGCCTAGCCCTGCATTGTCGTGCATTAGCCTTGCCTTTCCTCACCGTGCCTTGCCTTGCGTTACCCTTTCCTTGCTTGGCCGTGCATTGCCTAGCCGTGCGTTGCCGTGCCTTGCCTTTTGTTACACTTGCCTTGCCTTGCTTTGCCTTGCCTTCCTCTCCTTCCGTTACTCTTTCCTTGCCTTGCCGAGCACTGCCTAGCCTTGCGTTGTCGTGCATTAGCCTTGCCTCGCCTGACCGTGCCTTGCCTTGCGTTACCGTTTCCTTGCCTTGCCGTGCATTGCCTAGTCCTGCCTTGTCGTGCCTTAGGCTTGTTTCCCCTTAACGTGCCGTTCCGTCCGTTGCCCTTGCCTACCCTTGCTTTCCCTTGCCTTCCTTGCCTTCCGTTACTCTTTACTTACCTTCCGTGCATTGCCTAGCCTTGCGTTGTCGTGCCTTAGCCTTGCGTCGCCTGACCGTGCCTTGCCTTGCGTTACCCTTTCTTTGCCTTGCCGTGCATTGCCTAGTCCTGCGTTGTCGTGCCTTAGCCTTGTTTCCCCGTACCGTGCCGTTCCTTCCGTTAGCCTTGCCTTCCCTTGCTTTCCCTTGCCTTCCTCTCCTTCCGTTACTCTTTCCTTGCCTAGCCGTGCATTGCCTAGCCTTGCGTTGTCGTGCATTAGCCTTGCCTCGCCTGACCGTGCCTTGCCTTGCGTTACCCTTTCCTTGCCTTGCCGTGCATTGCCTAGTCCTGCGTTGTCGTGCCTTAGCCTTGTTTCCCCTTACCGTGCCGTTCCTTCCGTTACCCTTGCCTTCCCTTGCTTTCCCTTGCCTTTCTTTCCTTCCGTTACTCTTTCCTTGCCTTGCCGAGCACTGCCTAGCCTTGCGTTGTCGTGCATTAGTCTTGCCTCGCCTGACCGTGAATGGCCTTGCGTTACCCTTTCCTTGCCTTGCCGTGCATTGCCTAGCCTTGCGTTGTCGTGCCTTAGCCTTGTTTCCCCGTACCGTGCCGTTCCTTCCGTTAGCCTTGCCTTCCCTTGCTTTCCCTTGCCCTTGCCTTTCTTTCCTTCCGTTACCCTTTCCTTGCCTTGCCGTGCATTGCCTAGCCTTGCGTTGTCGTGCCTTAGCCTTGTTTCCCCTTGCTGTGCCGTTCCTTCCGTTACCTTTGCCTTCCCTTGCTTTCCCTTGCCTTTCTTTCCTTCCGTTACTCTTTCCTTGCCTTGCCGAGCACTGCCTAGCCTTGCGTTGTCGTGCATTAGCCTTGCCTCGCCTGACCGTGCCTTGCCTTGCGTTGTGCTTTCCTTGCCTTGCCGTGCATTGCCTAGCCCTGCATTGTCGTGCATTAGCCTTGCCTTTCCTCACCGTGCCTTGCCTTGCGTTACCCTTTCCTTGCTTGGCCGTGCATTGCCTAGCCGTGCGTTGCCGTGCCTTACCCTTGTTTCCCCTTGCCGTGCCTTGCCTTTTGTTACACTTGCCTTGCCTTGCTTTGCCTTGCCTTCCTCTCCTTCCGTTACTCTTTCCTTGCCTAGCCGTGCATTGCCTAGCCTTGCGTTGTCGTGCATTAGCCTTGCCTCGCCTGACCGTGCCTTGCCTTGCGTTACGCTTTCTTTGCCTTGCCGTGCATTGCCTAGTCCTGCGTTGTCGTGCCTTAGCCTTGTTTCCCCTTACCGTGCCGTTCCTTCCGTTACCCTTGCCTTCCCTTGCTTTCCCTTGCCTTTCTTTCCTTCCGTTACTCTTTCCTTGCCTTGCCGAGCACTGCCTAGCCTTGCGTTGTCGTGCATTAGCCTTGCCTCGCCTGACCGTGCCTTGCCTTGCGTTATGCTTTCCTTCCCTTGCCGTGCATTGCCTAGCCCTGCATTGTCGTGCATTAGCCTTGCCTTTCCTCACCGTGCCTTGCCTTGCGTTACCTTTCCTTGCTTGGCCGTGCATTGCCTAGCCGTGCGTTGCCGTGCCTTACCCTTGTTTCCCCTTGCCGTGCCTTGCCTTTTGTTACACTTGCCTTGCCTTGCTTTGCCTTGCCTTCCTCTCCTTCCGTTACTCTTTCCTTGCCTAGCCGTGCATTGCCTAGCCTTGCGTTGTCGTGCCTTAGCCTTGCCTCGCCTGACCGTGCCTTGCCTTGCGTTACCCTTTCCTTGCCTTGCCGTGCATTGCGTAGTCCTGCGTTGTCGTGCCTTAGGCTTGTTTCCCCTTAACGTGCCGTTCCGTCCGTTGCCCTTGCCTACCCTTGCTTTCCCTTGCCTTCCTTGCCTTCCGTTACTCTTTACTTACCTTCCGTGCATTGCCTAGCCTTGCGTTGTCGTGCCTTAGCCTTGCGTCGCCTGACCGTGCCTTGCCTTGCGTTACCCTTTCTTTGCCTTGCCGTGCATTGCCTAGTCCTGCGTTGTCGTGCCTTAGCCTTGTTTCCCCGTACCGTGCCGTTCCTTCCGTTAGCCTTGCCTTCCCTTGCTTTCCCTTGCCTTTCTTTCCTTCCGTTACTCTTTCCTTGCCTAGCCGTGCACTGCCTAGCCGTGCGTTGTCGTGCCTTAGCCTTGTTTCCCCTTGCTGTGCCGTTCCTTCCGTTTCACTTGCCTTGCCTTTCTTTGCCTTGCCTTCCTTTCCTTCCGTTACTCTTTCCTTGCCTAGCCGTGCATTGCCTAGCCTTGCGTTGTCGTGCCTTAGCCTTGTTTCCCCTGACCGTGCCTTGCCTTGCGTTACCCTTTCCTTGCCTTGCCGTGCACTGCCTAGCCTTGCGTTGTCGTGCCTTACCCTTGTTTCCCCTTGCCGTGCCGTGCCTTTTGTTACACTTGCCTTGCCTTGCATTGCTTTGCCTTCCTTTCCTTCCGTTACTCTTTCCTTTCCTAGCCGTGCATTGCCTAGCCTTGCGTTGTCGTGCATTAGCCTCGCCTCGCCTGACCGTGCCTTGCCTTGCGTTACCCTTTCCTTCCCTTGCCGTGCATTGCCTAGCCGTGCGTTGTCTTGCCTTAGCCTTGTTTCCCCTTGCTGTGTCGTTTCTTCCGTTACACGTGCCTTGCCTTACTTTGCCTTGCCTTCCTTTCCTTCCCTTTCCTTGCCTAGCCGTGCACTGCCTAGCCGTGCGTTGTCGTGCCTTAGCCTTGTTTCCGCTTACCGTGCCGTTCCTTCCTTTACCTTTGCCTTCCCTTGCCTTCCTTGCCTTCCGTTACTCTTTGCTTGCCTTCCGTGCATTGCCTAGCCTTGCGTTGTCCTGCCTTAGCCTTGCCTCGCCTGACCGTGCCTTGCCTTGCGTTACCCTTTCCTTGCCTTGCCGTGCATTGCCTAGTCCTGCGTTGTCGTGCCTTAGCCTTGTTTCCCCTTACCGTGCCGTTCCTTCCGTTACCCTTGCCTTCCCTTGCTTTCCCTTGCCTTTCTTTCCTTCCGTTACTCTTTCCTTGCCTTGCCGAGCACTGCCTAGCCTTGCGTTGTCGTGCATTAGCCTTGCCTCGCCTGACCGTGCATTGCCTTGCGTTACCCTTTCCTTGCCTTGCCGTGCATTGCCTAGCCTTGCGTTGTCGTGCATTAGCCTTGCCTCGCCTGACCGTGCCTTGCCTTGCGTTATGCTTTCCTTGCCTTGCCGTGCATTGCCTAGCCCTGCAATGTCGTGCATTAGCCTTGCCTTTCCTCACCGTGCCTTGCCTTGCGTTACCCTTTCCTTGCTTGGCAGTGCATTGCCTAGCCGTGCGTTGCCGTGCCTTACCCTTGTTTCCCCTTGCCGTGCCTTGCCTTTGGTTACACTTGCCTTGCCTTGCTTTGCCTTGCCTTCCTCTCCTTCCGTTACTCTTTCCTTGCCTAGCCGTGCATTGCCTAGCCTTGCGTTGTCGTGCATTAGCCTTGCCTCGCCTGACCTTGCCTTGCCTGCGTTACCCTTTCTTTGCCTTGCCGTGCATTGCCTAGTCCTGCGTTGTCCTCCCTTAGCCTTGTTTCCCCTTACCGTGCCGTTCCTTCCGTTACCCTTGCCTTCCCTTGCTTTCCCTTGCCTTTCTTTCCTTCCATTACTCTTTCCTTGCCTTGCCGAGCACTGCCTAGCCTTGCGTTGTCGTGCATTAGCCTTGCCTCGCCTGACCGTGCATTGCCTTGCGTTACCATTTCCTTGCCTTGCCGTGCATTGCCTAGGCTTGCGTTGTCGTGCATTAGCCTTGCCTCGCCTGACCGTGCCTTGCCTTGCGTTACCCTTTCCTTACCTTGCCGTGCATTGCCTAGCCGTGCTTTTTCGTGCATTAGCCTTGCCTCGCCTGACCGTGCCTTGCCTTGCGTTACCCTTTCCTTGCCTTGCCGTGCATTGCCTAGTCCTGCGTTGTCGTGCCTTAGGCTTGTTTCCCCTTAACGTGCCGTTCCGTCCGTTGCCCTTGCCTACCCTTGCTTTCCCTTGCCTTCCTTGCCTTCCGTTACTCTTTACTTACCTTCCGTGCATTGCCTAGCCTTGCGTTGTCGTGCCTTAGCCTTGCGTCGCCTGACCGTGCCTTGCCTTGCGTTACCCTTTCTTTGCATTGCCGTGCATTGCCTAGTCCTGCGTTGTCGTGCCTTAGCCTTGTTTCCCCGTACCGTGCCGTTCCTTCCGTTAGCCTTGCCTTCCCTTGCTTTCCCTTGCCTTTCTTCCCTTCCGTTACTCTTTCCTTGCCTAGCCGTGCACTGCCTAGCCGTGCGTTGTCGTGCCTTAGCCTTGTTTCCCCTTGCTGTGCCGTTCCTTCCGTTACACTTGCCTTGCCTTTCTTTGCCTTGCCTTCCTTTCCTTCCGTTACTCTTTCCTTGCCTAGCTGTGCACTGCCTAGCCTTGCGTTGTCGTGCATTAGCCTTCCCTTGCCTCACCGTACCTTGCCTTGCGTTACCCTTTCCTTGCCTTGCCGTGCACTGCCTAGCCTTGCGTTGTCGTGCCTTACCCTTGTTTCCCCTTGCCGTGCCGTGCCTTTTGTTACACTTGCCTTGCCTTGCATTGCTTTGCCTTCCTTTCCTTCCGTTACTCTTTCCTTGCCTAGCCGTGCATTGCCTAGCCTTGCGTTGTCGTGCATTAGCCTTGCCTCGCCTGACCGTGCCTTGCCTTGCGTTACCCTTTCCTTCCCTTGCCGTGCATTGCCTAGCCGTGCGTTGTCTTGCCTTAGCCTTGATTCCCCTTGCTGTGCCGTTTCTTCCGTTACACGTGCCTTGCCTTACTTTGCCTTGCCTTCCTTTCCTTCCCTTTCCTTGCCTAGCCGTGCACTGCCTAGCCGTACGTTGTCGTGCCTTAGCCTTGTTTCCGCTTACCGTGCCGTTCCTTCCTTTACCTTTGCCTTCCCTTGCCTTCCTTGCCTTCCGTTACTCTTTGCTTGCCTTCCGTGCATTGCCTAGCCTTGCGTTGTCCTGCCTTAGCCTTGCCTCGCCTGACCGTGCCTTGCCTTGCGTTACCCTTTCCTTGCCTTGCCGTGCATTGCCTAGTCCTGCGTTGTCGTGCCTTAGCCTTGTTTCCCATTACCGTGCCGTTCCTTCCGTTACCCTTGCCTTCCCTTGCTTTCCCTTGCCTTTCTTTCCTTCCGTTACTCTTTCCTTGCCTTGCCGAGCACTGCCTAGCCTTGCGTTGTCCTGCATTAGCCTTGCCTCGCCTGACCGTGCGTTGCCTTGCGTTATGCTTTCCTTGCCTTGCCGTGCATTGCCTAGCCCTGCATTGTCGTGCATTAGCCTTGCCTTTCCTCACCGTGCCTTGCCTTGCGTTACCCTTTCCTTGCTTGGCCGTGCATTGCCTAGCCGTGCGTTCCCGTGCCTTACCCTTGTTTCCCCTTGCCGTGCCTTGCCTTTTGTTACACTTGCCTTGCCTTGCTTTGCCTTGCCTTCCTCTCCTTCCGTTACTCTTTCCTTGCCTAGCCGTGCATTGCCTAGCCTTGCGTTGTCGTGCATTAGCCTTGCCTCGCCTGACCGTGCCTTGCCTTGCGTTACGCTTTCTTTGCCTTGCCGTGCATTGCCTAGTCCTGCGTTGTCGTGCCTTAGCCTTGTTTCCCCTTACCGTGCCGTTCCTTCCGTTACCCTTGCCTTCCCTTGCTTTCCCTTGCCTTTCTTTCCTTCCGTTACTCGTTCCTTGCCTTGCCGAGCACTGCCTAGCCTTGCGTTGTCGTGCATTAGCCTTGCCTCGCCTCACCGTGCATTGCCTTGCGTTACTCTTTCCTTGCCTTGCCGTGCATTGCCTAGCCTTGCGTTGTCGTGCATTAGCCTTGCCTCGCCTGACCGTGCCTTGCCTTGCGTTACCCTTTCCTTGCCTTGCCGTGCATTGCCTAGCCGTGCTTTTTCGTGCATTAGCGTTTCCTCGCCTGACCGTGCCTTCCCTTGCGTTACCCTTTCCTTGCCTTGCCGTGCATTGCCTAGTCCTGCGTTGTCGTGCCTTAGGCTTGTTTCCCCTTAACGTGCCGTTCCGTCCGTTGCCCTTGCCTACCCTTGCTTTCACTTGCCTTCCTTGCCTTCCGTTACTCTTTACTTACCTTCCGTGCATTGCCTAGACTTGCGTTGTCGTGCCTTAGCCTTGCGTCGCCTGACCGTGCCTTGCCTTGCGTTACCCTTTCCTTGCTTGGCCGTGCATTGCCTAGCCGTGCTTTGCCGTGCCTTACCCTTGTTTCCCCTTGCCGTGCCTTGCCTTTTGTTACACTTGCCTTGCCTTGCTTTGCCTTGCCTTCCTCTCCTTCCGTTACTCTTTCCTTGCCTATCCGTGCATTGCCTACCCTTGCGTTGTCGTGCATTAGCCTTGCCTCGCCTGACCGTGCCTTGCCTTGCGTTACCCTTTCTTTGCCTTGCCGTGCATTGCCTAGTCCGGCGTTGTCGTGCCTTAGCCTTGTTTCCCCTTACCGTGCCGTTCCTTCCGTTACGCTTGCCTTCCCTTGCTTTCCCTTGCCTTTCTTTCCTTCCCTTACTCTTTCCTTGCCTTGCCGAGCACTTCCTAGCCTTGCGTTGTCGTGCATTAGCCTTGCCTCGCCTGACCGTGCCTTGCCTTGCGTTATGCTTTCCTTGCCTTGCCGTGCATTGCCTAGCCCTGCATTGTCGTGCATTAGCCTTGCCTTTCCTCACCGTGCCTTGCCTTGCGTTACCCTTTCCTTGCTTGGCCGTGCATTGCCTAGCCGTGCGTTGCCGTGCCTTACCCTTGTTTCCCCTTGCCGTGCCTTGCCTTTTGTTACACTTGCCTTGCCTTGCTTTGCCTTGCCTTCCTCTCCTTCCGTTACTCTTTCCTTGCCTAGCCGTGCATTGCCTAGCCTTGCGTTGTCGTGCATTAGCCTTGCCTCGCCTGACCGTGCCTTGCCTTGCGTTACCCTTTCTTTGCCTTGCCGTGCATTGCCTAGTCCTGCGTTGTCGTGCCTTACCCTTGTTTCCCCTTACCGTGCCGTTCCTTCCGTTACCCTTGCCTTCCCTTGCTTTCCCTTGCCTTTCTTTCCTTCCGTTACTCTTTCCTTGCCTTGCCGAGCACTGCCTAGCCTTGCGTTGTCGTGCATTAGCCTTGCCTCGCCTGACCGTGCCTTGCCTTGCGTTATGCTTTCCTTGCCTTGCCGTGCATTGCCTAGCCCTGCATTGTAGTGCATTAGCCTTACCTTTCCTCACCGTGCCTTGCCTTGCGTTACCCTTTCCTTGCTTGGCCGTGCATTGCCTAGCCGTGCGTTGCCGTGCCTTACCCTTGTTTCCCCTTGCCGTGCCTTGCCTTTTGTTACACTTGCCTTGCCTTGCTTTGCCTTGCCTTCCTCTCCTTCCGTTACTCTTTCCTTGCCTAGCCGTGCATTGCCTAGCCTTGCGTTGTCGTGCATTAGCCTTGCCTCGCCTGACCGTGCCTTGCCTTGCGTTACCCTTTCCTTCCCTTGCCGTTCATTGCCTAGCCGTGTGTTGTCTTGCCTTAGCCTTGTTTCCCCTTGCTGTGCCGTTTCTTCCGTTACACTTGCCTTGCCTTACTTTGCCTTGCCTTCCTTTCCTTCCGTTACTCTTTCCTTGCCTAGCCGTGCACTGCCTAGCCTTGCGTTGTCGTGCCTTAGCCTTGGCTCGCCTGACCGTGCCTTGCCTTGCGTTACCCTTTCCTTGCTTGGCCGTGCATTGCCTAGCCGTGCGTTGCCGTGCCTTACCCTTGTTTCCCCTTGCCGTGCCTTGCCTTTTGTTACACTTGCCTTGCCTTGCTTTACCTTGCCTTCCTCTCCTTCCGTTACTCTTTCCTTGCCTAGCCGTGCATTGCCTACCCTTGCGTTGTCGTGCATTAGCCTTGCCTCGCCTGACCGTGCCTTGCCTTGCGTTACCCTTTCTTTGCCTTGCCGTGCATTGCCTAGTCCTGCGTTGTCGTGCCTTAGCCTTGTTTCCCCTTACCGTGCCGTTCCTTCCGTTACCCTTGCCTTCCCTTGCTTTCCCTTGCCTTTCTTTCCTTCCCTTACTCTTTCCTTGCCTTGCCGAGCACTGCCTAGCCTTGCGTTGTCGTGCATTAGCCTTGCCTCGCCTGACCGTGCCTTGCCTTGCGTTATGCTTTCCTTGCCTTGCCGTGCATTGCCTAGCCCTGCATTGTCGTGCATTAGCCTTGCCTTTCCTCACCGTGCCTTGCCTTGCGTTACCCTTTCCTTGCTTGGCCGTGCATTGCCTAGCCGTGCGTTGCCGTGCCTTACCCTTGTTTCCCCTTGCCGTGCCTTGCCTTTTGTTACACTTGCCTTGCCTTGCTTTGCCTTGCCTTCCTCTCCTTCCGTTACTCTTTCCTTGCCTAGCCGTGCATTGCCTAGCCTTGCGTTGTCGTGCATTAGCCTTGCCTCGCCTGACCGTGCCTTGCCTTGCGTTACCCTTTCTTTGCCTTGCCGTGCATTGCCTAGTCCTGCGTTGTCGTGCCTTAGCCTTGTTTCCCCTTACCGTGCCGTTCCTTCCGTTACCCTTGCCTTCCCTTGCTTTCCCTTGCCTTTCTTTCCTTCCGTTACTCTTTCCTTGCCTTGCCGAGCACTGCCTAGCCTTGCGTTGTCGTGCATTAGCCTTGCCTCGCCTGACCGTGCCTTGCCTTGCGTTATGCTTTCCTTGCCTTGCCGTGCATTGCCTAGCCCTGCATTGTAGTGCATTAGCCTTGCCTTTCCTCACCGTGCCTTGCCTTGCGTTACCCTTTCCTTGCTTGGCCGTGCATTGCCTAGCCGTGCGTTGCCGTGCCTTACCCTTGTTTCCCCTTGCCGTGCCTTGCCTTTTGTTACACTTGCCTTGCCTTGCTTTGCCTTGCCTTCCTCTCCTTCCGTTACTCTTTCCTTGCCTAGCCGTGCATTGCCTAGCCTTGCGTTGTCGTGCATTAGCCTTGCCTCGCCTGACCGTGCCTTGCCTTGCGTTACCCTTTCCTTCCCTTGCCGTGCATTGCCTAGCCGTGCGTTGTCTTGCCTTAGCCTTGTTTCCCCTTGCTGTGCCGTTTCTTCCGTTACACTTGCCTTGCCTTACTTTGCCTTGCCTTCCTTTCCTTCCGTTACTCTTTCCTTGCCTAGCCGTGCACTGCCTAGCCTTGCGTTGTCGTGCCTTAGCCTTGGCTCGCCTGACCGTGCCTTGCCTTGCGTTACCCTTTCCTTGCTTGGCCGTGCATTGCCTAGCCGTGCGTTGCCGTGCCTTACCCTTGTTTCCCCTTGCCGTGCCTTGCCTTTTGTTACACTTGCCTTGCCTTGCTTTGCCTTGCCTTCCTCTCCTTCCGTTACTCTTTCCTTGCCTAGCCGTGCATTGCCTAGCCTTGCGTTGTCGTGCATTAGCCTTGCCTCGCCTGACCGTGCCTTGCCTTGCGTTACCCTTTCTTTGCCTTGCCGTGCATTGCCTAGTCCTGCGTTGTCGTGCCTTACTTGCCTTGCCTTGCTTTGCCTTGCCTTCCTCTCCTTCCGTTACTCTTTCCTTGCCTAGCCGTGCATTGCCTAGCCTTGCGTTGTCGTGCATTAGCCTTGTTTCCCCTGCCTTAGCCTTGTTTCCCCTTACCGTGCCGTTCCTTCCGTTACCCTTGCCTTCCCTTGCTTTCCCTTGCCTTTCTTTCCTTCCGTTACTCTTTCCTTGCCTTGCCGAGCACTGCCTAGCCTTGCGTTGTCGTGCATTAGCCTTGCCTCGCCTGACCGTGCATTGCCTTGCGTTACCCTTTCCTTGCCTTGCCGGGCATTGCCTAGTCCTGCGTTGTCGTGCCTTAGGCTTGTTTCCCCTTAACGTGCCGTTCCGTCCGTTGCCCTTGCCTACCCTTGCTTTCCCTTGCCTTCCTTGCCTTCCGTTACTCTTAACTTACCTTTCGTGCATTGCCTAGCCTTGCGTTGTCGTGCCTTAGCCTTGCGTCGCCTGACCGTGCCTTGCCTTGCGTTACCCTTTCTTTGCCTTGCCGTGCATTGCCTAGTCCTGCGTTGTCGTGCCTTAGCCTTGTTTCCCCTTACCGTGCCGTTCCTTCCGTTAGCCTTGCCTTCCCTTGCTTTCCCTTGCCTTTCTTTCCTTCCCTTACTCTTTCCTTGCCTTGCCGAGCACTGCCTAGCCTTGCGTTGTCGTGCATTAGCCTTGCCTCGCCTGACCGTGCCTTGCCTTGCGTTAAGCTTTCCTTGCCTTGCCGTGCATTGCCTAGCCCTGCATTGTCGTTCATTAGCCTTGCCTTTCCTCACCGTGCCTTGCCTTGCGTTACCCTTTCCTTGCTTGGCCGTGCATTGCCTAGCCGTGCGTTGCCGTGCCTTACCCTTGTTTCCCCTTGCCGTGTCTTGCCTTTTGTTACACTTGCCTTGCCTTGCTTTGCCTTGCCTTCCTCTCCTTCCGTTACTCTTTCCTTGCCTAGCCGTGCATTGCCTAGCCTTGCGTTGTCGTGCATTAGCCTTGCCTCCCCTGACCGTGCCTTGCCTTGCGTTACCCTTTCTTTGCCTTGCCGTGCATTGCCTAGTCCTGCGTTGTCGTGCCTTAGCCTTGTTTCCCCTTACCGTGCCGTTCCTTCCGTTACCCTTGCCTTCCCTTGCTTTCCCTTGCCTTTCTTTCCTTCCGTTACTCTTTCCTTGCCTTGCCGAGCACTGCCTAGCCTTGCGTTGTCGTGCATTAGCCTTGCCTCGCCTGACCGTGCCTTGCCTTGCGTTATGCTTTCCTTGCCTTGCCGTGCATTGCCTAGCCCTGCATTGTAGTGCATTAGCCTTGCCTTTCCTCACCGTGCCTTGCCTTGCGTTACCCTTTCCTTGCTTGGCCGTGCATTGCCTAGCCGTGCGTTGCCGTGCCTTACCCTTGTTTCCCCTTGCCGTGCCTTGCCTTTTGTTACACTTGCCTTGCCTTGCTTTGCCTTGCCTTCCTCTCCTTCCGTTACTCTTTCCTTGCCTAGCCGTGCATTGCCTAGCCTTGCGTTGTCGTGCATTAGCCTTGCCTCGCCTGACCGTGCCTTGCCTTGCGTTACCCTTTCTTTGCCTTGCCGTGCATTGCCTAGTCCTGCGTTGTCGTGCCTTAGCCTTGTTTCCCCTTACCGTGCCGTTCCTTCCGTTACCCTTGCCTTCCCTTGCTTTCCCTTGCCTTTCTTTCCTTCCGTTACTCTTTCCTTGCCTTGCCGAGCACTGCCTAGCCTTGCGTTGTCGTGCATTAGCCTTGCCTCGCCTGACCGTGCCTTGCCTTGCGTTATGCTTTCCTTGCCTTGCCGTGCATTGCCTAGCCCTGCATTGTAGTGCATTAGCCTTGCCTTTCCTCACCGTGCCTTGCCTTGCGTTTCCCTTTCCTTGCTTGGCCGTGCATTGCCTAGCCGTGCATTGCCGTGCCTTACCCTTGTTTCCCCTTGCCGTGCCTTGCCTTTTGTTACACTTGCCTTGCCTTGCTTTGCTTTGCCTTCCTCTCCTTCCGTTACTCTTTCCTTGCCTAGCCGTGCATTGCCTAGCCTTGCGTTGTCGTGCATTAGCCTTGCCTCGCCTGACCGTGCCTTGCCTTGCGTTACCCTTTCTTTGCCTTGCCGTGCATTGCCTAGTCCTGCGTTGTCGTGCCTTAGCCTTGTTTCCCCTTACCGTGCCGTTCCTTCCGTTACCCTTGCCTTCCCTTGCTTTCCCTTGCCTTTCTTTCCTTCCGTTACTCTTTCCTTGCCTTGCCGAGCACTGCCTAGCCTTGCGTTGTCGTGCATTAGCCTTGCCTCGCCTGACCGTGCATTGCCTTGCGTTACCCTTTCCTTGCCTTGCCGGGCATTGCCTAGTCCTGCGTTGTCGTGCCTTAGGCTTGTTTCCCCTTAACGTGCCGTTCCGTCCGTTGCCCTTGCCTACCCTTGCTTTCCCTTGCCTTCCTTGCCTTCCGTTACTCTTAACTTACCTTCCGTGCATTGCCTAGCCTTGCGTTGTCGTGCCTTAGCCTTGCGTCGCCTGACCGTGCCTTGCCTTGCGTTACCCTTTCTTTGCCTTGCCGTGCATTGCCTAGTCCTGCGTTGTCGTGCCTTAGCCTTGTTTCCCCGTACCGTGCCGTTCCTTCCGTTAGCCTTGCCTTCCCTTGCTTTCCCTTGCCTTTCTTTCCTTCCGTTACTCTTTCCCTGCCTAGCCGTGCACTGCCTAGCCGTGCGTTGTCGTGCCTTAGCCTTGTTTCCCCTTGCTGTGCCGTTCCTTCCGTTACACTTGCCTTGCCTTTCTTTGCCTTGCCTTCCTTTCCTTCCGTTACTCTTTCCTTGCCTAGCCGTGCATTGCCTAGCCTTGCGTTGTCGTGCATTAGCCTTGCCTCGCCTGACCGTGCCTTGCCTTGCGTTACCTTTTCCTTGCCTTGCCTTGCATTGCCTAGTCCTGAGTTGTCGTGCCTTAGCCTTGTTTCCGCTTACCGTGCCGTTCCTTCCTTTACCTTTGCCTTCCCTTGCCTTCCTTGCCTTCCGTTACTCTTTGCTTGCCTTCCGTGCATTGCCTAGCCTTGCGTTGTCCAGCCTTAGCCTTGCCTCGCCTGACCGTGCCTTGCCTTGCGTTACCCTTTCCTTGCCTTGCCGTGCATTGCCTAATCCTGCGTTGTCGTGCCTTAGCCTTGTTTCCCCTTACCGTGCCGTTCCTTCCGTTACCCTTGCCTTCCCTTGCTTTCCCTTGCCTTTCTTTCCTTCCGTTACTCTTTCCTTGCCTTGCCGAGCACTGCCTAGCCTTGCGTTGTCGTGCATTAGCCTTGCCTCGCCTGACCGTGCCTACCCTTTCCTTGCTTGGCCGTGCATTGCCTAGCCGTGCGTTGCGGTGCCTTACCCTTGTTTCCCCTTGCCGTGCCTTGCCTTTTGTTACACTTGCCTTGCCTTGCTTTGCCTTGCCTTCCCCTCCTTCCGTTACTCTTTCCTTGCCTAGCCGTGCATTGCCTAGCCTTGCGTTGTCGTGCATTAGCCTTGCCTCGCCTGACCGTGCCTTGCCTTGCGTTACGCTTTCTTTGCCTTGCCGTGCATTGCCTAGTCCTGCGTTGTCGTGCCTTAGCCTTGTTTCCCCTTACCGTGCCGTTCCTTCCGTTACCCTTGCCTTCCCTTGCTTTCCCTTGCCTTTCTTTCCTTCCGTTACTCTTTCCTTGCCTTGCCGAGCACTGCCTAGCCTTGCGTTGTCGTGCCTTAGCCTTGCCTCGCCTGACCGTGCATTGCCTTGCGTTACTCTTTCCTTGCCTTGCCGTGCGTTGCCTAGCCTTGCGTTGTCGTGCATTAGCCTTGCCTCGCCTGACCGTGCCTTGCCTTGCGTTACCCTTTCCTTGCCTTGCCGTGCATTGCCTAGCCGTGCTTTTTCGTGCATTAGCGTTGCCTCGCCTGACCGTGCCTTGCCTTGCGTTACCCTTTCCTTGCCTTGCCGTGCATTGCCTAGTCCTGCGTTGTCGTGCCTTAGGCTTGTTTCCACTTAACGTGCCGTTCCGTCCGTTGCCCTTGCCTACCCTTGCTTTCCCTTGCCTTCCTTGCCTTCCGTTACTCTTTACTTACCTTCCGTGCATTGCCTAGCCTTGCGTTGTCGTGCCTTAGCCTTGCGTCGCCTGACCGTGCCTTGCCTTGCGTTACCCTTTCTTTGCCTTGCCGTGCATTGCCTAGTCCTGCGTTGTCGTGCCTTAGCCTTGTTTCCCCGTACCGTGCCGTTCCTTCCGTTAGCCTTGCCTTCCCTTGCTTTCCCTTGCCTTTCTTTCCTTCCGTTACTCTTTCCTTGCCTAGCCGTGCACTGCCTAGCCGTGCGTTGTCGTGCCTTAGCCTTGTTTCCCCTTGCTGTGCCGTTCCTTCCGTTACACTTGCCTTGCCTTTCTTTGCCTTGCCTTCCTTTCCTTCCGTTACCCTTTCCTTGCCTAGCCGTGCACTGCCTAGCCTTGCGTTGTCGTGCATTAGCCTTCCCTTGCCTGACCGTGCCTTGCCTTGCGTTACCCTTTCCTTCCCTTGCCGTGCATTGCCTAGCCGTGCGTTGTCTTGCCTTAGCCTTGTTTCCCCTTGCTGTGCCGTTTCTTCCGTTACACATGCCTTGCCTTACTTTGCCTTGCCTTCCTTTCCTTCCCTTTCCTTGCCTAGCCGTGCACTGCCTAGCCGTGCGTTGTCGTGCCTTAGCCTTGTTTCCGCTTACCGTGCCGTTCCTTCCTTTACCTTTGCCTTCCCTTGCCTTCCTTGCCTTCCGTTACTCTTTGCTTGCCTTCCGTGCATTGCCTAGCCTTGCGTTGTCCTGCCTTAGCCTTGCCTCGCCTGACCGTGCCTTGCCTTGCGTTACCCTTTCCTTGCCTTGCCGTGCATTGCCTAGTCCTGCGTTGTCGTGCCTTAGCCTTGTTTCCCCTTACCGTGCCGTTCCTTCCGTTACCCTTGCCTTCCCTTGCTTTCCCTTGCCTTTCTTTCCTTCCGTTACTCTTTCCTTGCCTTCCCGAGCACTGCCTAGCCTTGCGTTGTCGTGCATTAGCCTTGCCTCGCCTGACCGTGCCTTGCCTTGCGTTATGCTTTCCTTGCCTTGCCGTGCATTGCCTAGCCCTGCATTGTCGTGCATTAGCCTTGCCTTTCCTCACCGTGCCTTGCCTTGCGTTACCCTTTCCTTGCTTGGCCGTGCATTGCCTAGCCGTGCGTTGCAGTGCCTTACCCTTGTTTCCCCTTGCCGTGCCTTGCCTTTTGTTACACTTGCCTTGCCTTGCTTTGCCTTGCCTTCCTCTCCTTCCGTTACTCTTTCCTTGCCTAGCCGTGCATTGCCTAGCCTTGCGTTGTCGTGCCTTAGCCTTGCCTCGCCTGACCGTGCATTGCCTTGCGTTACTCTTTCCTTGCCTTGCCGTGCATTGCCTAGCCTTGCGTTGTCGTGCATTAGCCTTGCCTCGCCTGACCGTGCCTTGCCTTGCGTTACCCTTTCCTTGCCTTGCCGTGCATTGCCTAGCCGTGCTTTTTCGTGAATTAGCGTTGCCTCGCCTGACCGTGCCTTGCCTTGCGTTACCCTTTCCTTGCCTTGCCGTGCATTGCCTAGTCCTGCGTTGTCGTGCCTTAGGCTTGTTTCCCCTTAACGTGCCGTTCCGTCCGTTGCCCTTGCCTACCCTTGCTTTCCCTTGCCTTCCTTGCCTTCCGTTACTCTTTACTTACCTTCCGTGCATTGCCTAGCCTTGCGTTGTCGTGCCTTAGCCTTGCGTCGCCTGACCGTGCCTTGCCTTGCGTTACCCTTTCTTTGCCTTGCCGTGCATTGCCTAGTCCTGCGTTGTCGTGCCTTAGCCTTGTTTCCCCGTACCGTGCCGTTCCTTCCGTTAGCCTTGCCTTCCCTTGCTTTCCCTTGCCTTTCTTTCCTTCCGTTACTCTTTCCTTGCCTGGCCGTGCACTGCCTAGCCGTGCGTTGTCGTGCCTTAGCCTTGTTTCCCCTTGCTGTGCCGTTCCTTCCGTTACACTTGCCTTGCCTTTCTTTGCCTTGCCTTCCTTTCCTTCCGTTACCCTTTCCTTGCCTAGCCGTGCACTGCCTAGCCTTGCGTTGTCGTGCATTAGCCTTCCCTTGCCTCACCGTACCTTGCCTTGCGTTACCCTTTCCTTGCCTTGCTGTGCACTGCCTAGCCTTGCGTTGTCGTGCCTTACCCTTGTTTCCCCTTGCCGTGCCGTGCCTTTTGTTACACTTGCCTTGCCTTGCTTTGCTTTGCCTTCCTTTCCTTCCGTTACTCTTTCCTTGCCTAGCCGTGCATTGCCTAGCCTTGCGTTGTCGTGCATTAGCCTTGCCTCGCCTGACCGTGCCTTGCCTTGCGTTACCCTTTCCTTCCCTTGCCGTGCATTGCCTAGCCGTGCGTTGTCTTGCCTTAGCCTTGTTTCCCCTTGCTGTGCCGTTTCTTCCGTTACACTTGCCTTGCTTTACTTTGCCTTGCCTTCCTTTCCTTCCGTTACTCTTTACTTGCCTAGCCGTGCACTGCCTAGCCTTGCGTTGTCGTGCCTTAGCCTTGGCTCGCCTGACCGTGCCTTGCCTTGCGTTACCCTTTCCTTGCTTGGCCGTGCATTGCCTAGCCGTGCGTTGCCGTGCCTTACCCTTGTTTCCCCTTGCCGTGCCTTGCCTTTTGTTACACTTGCCTTGCCTTGCTTTGCCTTTCCTTACTCTCCTTCCGTTACTCTTTCCTTGCCTAGCCGTGCATTGCCTAGCCTTGCGTTGTCGTGCATTAGCCTTGCCTCGCCTGACCGTGCCTTGCCTTGCGTTACCCTTTCTTTGCCTTGCCGTGCATTGCCTAGTCCTGCGTTGTCGTGCCTTAGCCTTGTTTCCCCTTACCGTGCCGTTCCTTCCGTTACCCTTGCCTTCCCTTGCTTTCCCTTGCCTTTCTTTCCTTCCCTTACTCTTTCCTTGCCTTGCCGAGCACTGCCTAGCCTTGCGTTGTCGTGCATTAGCCTTGCCTCGCCTGACCGTGCCTTGCCTTGCGTTACCCTTTCCTTGCCTTGCCGTGCATTGCCTAGTCCTGCGTTGTCGTGCCTTAGGCTTGTTTCCCCTTAACGTGCCGTTCCTTCCGTTGCCCTTGCCTACCCTTGCTTTCCCTTGCCTTCCTTGCCTTCCGTTACTCTTTCCTTGCCTTGCCGAGCACTGCCTAGCCTTGCGTTGTCGTGCATTAGCCTTGCCTCGCCTGACCGTGCATTGCCTTGCGTTACCCTTTCCTTGCCTTGCCGGGCATTGCCTAGTCCTGCGTTGTCGTGCCTTAGGCTTGTTTCCCCTTAACGTGCCGTTCCGTCCTTTGCCCTTGCCTACCCTTGCTTTCCCTTGCCTTCCTTGCCTTCCGTTACTCTTAACTTACCTTCCGTGCATTGCCTAGCCTTGCGTTGTCGTGCCTTAGCCTTGCGTCGCCTGACCGTGCCTTGCCTTGCGTTACCCTTTCTTTGCCTTGCCGTGCATTGCCTAGTCCTGCGTTGTCGTGCCTTAGCCTTGTTTCCCCGTACCGTGCCGTTCCTTCCGTTAGCCTTGCCTTCCCTTGCTTTCCCTTGCCTTTCTTTCCTTCCGTTACTCTTTCCCTGCCTAGCCGTGCACTGCCTAGCCGTGCGTTGTCGTGCCTTAGCCTTGTTTCCCCTTGCTGTGCCGTTCCTTCCGTTACACTTGCCTTGCCTTTCTTTGCCTTGCCTTCCTTTCCTTCCGTTACTCTTTCCTTGCCTAGCCGTGCATTGCCTAGCCTTGCGTTGTCGTGCATTAGCCTTGCCTCGCCTGACCGTGCCTTGCCTTGCGTTACCCTTTCCTTGCCTTGCCTTGCATTGCCTAGTCCTGAGTTGTCGTGCCTTAGCCTTGTTTCCGCTTACCGTGCCGTTCCTTCCTTTACCTTTGCCTTCCCTTGCCTTCCTTGCCTTCCGTTACTCTTTGCTTGCCTTCCGTGCATTGCCTAGCCTTGCGTTGTCCTGCCTTAGCCTTGCCTCGCCTGACCGTGCCTTTCCTTGCGTTACGCTTTCCTTGCTTGGCCGTGCATTGCCTAGCCGTGCGTTGCCGTGCCTTACCCTTGTTTCCCCTTGCCGTGCCTTGCCTTTTGTTACACTTGCCTTGCCTTGCTTTGCCTTGCCTTCCTCTCCTTCCGTTACTCTTTCCTTGCCTAGCCGTGCATTGCCTAGCCTTGCGTTGTCGTGCATTAGCCTTGCCTCGCCTGACCGTGCCTTGCCTTGCGTTACGCTTTCTTTGCCTTGCCGTGCATTGCCTAGTCCTGCGTTGTCGTGCCTTAGCCTTGTTTCCCCTTACCGTGCCGTTCCTTCCGTTACCCTTGCCTTCCCTTGCTTTCCCTTGCCTTTCTTTCCTTCCGTTACTCTTTCCTTGCCTTGCCGAGCACTGCCTAGCCTTGCGTTGTCGTGCCTTAGCCTTGCCTCGCCTGACCGTGCATTGCCTTGCGTTACTCTTTCCTTGCCTTGCCGTGCATTGCCTAGCCTTGCGTTGTCGTGCATTAGCCTTGCCTCGCCTGACCGTGCCTTGCCTTGCGTTACCCTTTCCTTGCCTTGCCGTGCATTGCCTAGCCGTGCTTTTTCGTGCATTAGCGTTGCCTCGCCTGACCGTGCCTTGCCTTGCGTTACCCTTTCCTTGCCTTGCCGTGCATTGCCTAGTCCTGCGTTGTCGTGCCTTAGGCTTGTTTCCCCTTAACGTGCCGTTCCGTCCGTTGCCCTTGCCTACCCTTGCTTTCCCTTGCCTTCCTTGCCTTCCGTTACTCTTTACTTACCTTCCGTGCATTGCCTAGCCTTGCGTTGTCGTGCCTTAGCCTTGCGTCGCCTGACCGTGCCTTGCCTTGCGTTACCCTTTCTTTGCCTTGCCGTGCATTGCCTAGTCCTGCGGTGTCGTGCCTTAGCCTTGTTTCCCCGTACCGTGCCGTTCCTTCCGTTAGCCTTGCCTTCCCTTGCTTTCCCTTGCCTTTCTTTCCTTCCGTTACTCTTTCCTTGCCTAGCCGTGCACTGCCTAGCCGTGCGTTGTCGTGCCTTAGCCTTGTTTCCCCTTGCTGTGCCGTTCCTTCCGTTACACTTGCCTTGCCTTTCTTTGCCTTGCCTTCCTTTCCTTCCGTTACTCTTTCCTTGCCTAGCTGTGCACTGCCTAGCCTTGCGTTGTCGTGCATTAGCCTTCCCTTGCCTAACCGTACCTTGCCTTGCGTTACCCTTTCCTTGCCTTGCCGTGCACTGCCTAGCCTTGCGTTGTCGTGCCTTACCCTTGTTTCCCCTTGCCGTGCCGTGCCTTTTGTTACACTTGCCTTGCCTTGCATTGCTTTGCCTTCCTTTCCTTCCGTTACTCTTTCCTTGCCTAGCCGTGCATTGCCTAGCCTTGCGTTGTCGTGCATTAGCCTTGCCTCGCCTGACCGTGCCTTGCCTTGCGTTACCCTTTCCTTCCCTTGCCGTGCATTGCCTAGCCGTGCGTTGTCTTGCCTTAGCCTTGTTTCCCCTTGCTGTGCCGTTTCTTCCGTTACACGTGCCTTGCCTTACTTTGCCTTGCCTTCCTTTCCTTCCCTTTCCTTGCCTAGCCGTGCACTGCCTAGCCGTGCGTTGTCGTGCCTTAGCCTTGTTTCCGCTTACCGTGCCGTTCCTTCCTTTACCTTTGCCTTCCCTTGCCTTCCTTGCCTTCCGTTACTCTTTGCTTGCCTTCCGTGCATTGCCTAGCCTTACGTTGTCCTGCCTTAGCCTTGCCTCGCCTGACCGTGCCTTGCCTTGCGTTACCCTTTCCTTGCCTTGCCGTGCATTGCCTAGTCCTGCGTTGTCGTGCCTTAGCCTTGTTTCCCCTTACCGTGCCGTTCCTTCCGTTACCCTTGCCTTCCCTTGCTTTCCCTTGCCTTTCTTTCCTTCCCTTACTCTTTCCTTGCCTTGCCGAGCACTGCCTAGCCTTGCGTTGTCGTGCATTAGCCTTGCCTCGCCTGACCGTGCCTTGCCTTGCGTTATGCTTTCCTTGCCTTGCCGTGCATTGCCTAGCCCTGCATTGTCGTGCATTAGCCTTGCCTTTCCTCACCGTGCCTTGCCTTGCGTTACCCTTTCCTTGCTTGGCCGTGCATTGCCTAGCCGTGCGTTGCCGTGCCTTACCCTTGTTTCCCCTTGCCGTGCCTTGCCTTTTGTTACACTTGCCTTGCCTTGCTTTGCCTTGCCTTCCTCTCCTTCCGTTACTCTTTCCTTGCCTAGCCGTGCATTGCCTAGCCTTGCGTTGTCGTGCATTAGCCTTGCCTCGCCTGACCTTGCCTTGCCTTGCGTTACCCTTTATTTGCCTTGCCGTGCATTGCCTAGTCCTGCATTGTCGTGCCTTAGCCTTGTTTCCCCTTACGGTGCCGTTCCTTCCGTTACCCTTGCCTTCCCTTGCTTTCCCTTGCCTTTATTTCCTTCCGTTACTCTTTCCTTGCCTTGCCGAGCACTGCCTAGCCTTGCGTTGTCGTGCATTAGCCTTGCCTCGCCTGACCGTGCATTGCCTTGCGTTACCCTTTCCTTGCCTTGCCGTGCATTGCCTAGCCTTGCGTTGTCGTGCATTAGCCTTGCCTCGCCTGACCGTGCCTTGCCTTGCGTTACCCTTTCCTTGCCTTGCCGTGCATTGCCTAGTCCTGCGTTGTCGTGCCTTAGGCTTGTTTCCCCTTAACGTGCCGTTCCGTCCGTTGCCCTTGCCTACCCTTGCTTTCCCTTGCCTTCCTTGCCTTCCGTTACTCTTTCCTTGCCTTGCCGAGCACTGCCTAGCCTTGCGTTGTCGTGCATTAGCCTTGCCTCGCCTGACCGTGCATTGCCTTGCGTTACCCTTTCCTTGCCTTGCCGGGCATTGCCTAGTCCTGCGTTGTCGTGCCTTAGGCTTGTTTCCCCTTAACGTGCCGTTCCGTCCTTTGCCCTTGCCTACCCTTGCTTTCCCTTGCCTTCCTTGCCTTCCGTTACTCTTAACTTACCTTCCGTGCATTGCCTAGCCTTGCGTTGTCGTGCCTTAGCCTTGCGTCGCCTGACCGTGCCTTGCCTTGCGTTACCCTTTCTTTGCCTTGCCGTGCATTGCCTAGTCCTGCGTTGTCGTGCCTTAGCCTTGTTTCCCCGTACCGTGCCGTTCCTTCCGTTAGCCTTGCCTTCCCTTGCTTTCCCTTGCCTTTCTTTCCTTCCGTTACTCTTTCCCTGCCTAGCCGTGCACTGCCTAGCCGTGCGTTGTCGTGCCTTAGCCTTGTTTCCCCTTGCTGTGCCGTTCCTTCCGTTACACTTGCCTTGCCTTTCTTTGCCTTGCCTTCCTTTCCTTCCGTTACTCTTTCCTTGCCTAGCCGTGCATTGCCTAGCCTTGCGTTGTCGTGCATTAGCCTTGCCTCGCCTGACCGTGCCTTGCCTTGCGTTACCCTTTCCTTGCCTTGCCTTGCATTGCCTAGTCCTGAGTTGTCGTGCCTTAGCCTTGTTTCCGCTTACCGTGCCGTTCCTTCCTTTACCTTTGCCTTCCCTTGCCTTCCTTGCCTTCCGTTACTCTTTGCTTGCCTTCCGTGCATTGCCTAGCCTTGCGTTGTCCTGCCTTAGCCTTGCCTCGCCTGACCGTGCCTTGCCTTGCGTTACGCTTTCCTTGCTTGGCCGTGCATTGCCTAGCCGTGCGTTGCCGTGCCTTACCCTTGTTTCCCCTTGCCGTGCCTTGCCTTTTGTTACACTTGCCTTGCCTTGCTTTGCCTTGCCTTCCTCTCCTTCCGTTACTCTTTCCTTGCCTAGCCGTGCATTGCCTAGCCTTGCGTTGTCGTGCATTAGCCTTGCCTCGCCTGACCGTGCCTTGCCTTGCGTTACGCTTTCTTTGCCTTGCCGTGCATCGCCTAGTCCTGCGTTGTCGTGCCTTAGCCTTGTTTCCCCTTACCGTGCCGTTCCTTCCGTTACCCTTGCCTTCCCTTGCTTTCCCTTGCCTTTCTTTCCTTCCGTTACTCTTTCCTTGCCTTGCCGAGCACTGCCTAGCCTTGCGTTGTCGTGCATTAGCCTTGCCTCGCCTGACCGTGCATTGCCTTGCGTTACCCTCTCCTTGCCTTGCCGTGCATTGCCTAGCCGTGCGTTGTCTTGCCTTAGCCTTGTTTCCCCTTGCTGTGCCGTTCCTTCCGTTACACTTGCCTTGCCTTACTTTGCCTTGCCTTCCTTTCCTTCCGTTACTCTTTCCTTGCCTAGCCGTGCACTGCCTAGACTTGCGTTGTCGTGCCTTAGCCTTGCCTCGCCTGACCGTGCCTTGCCTTGCGTTACCCTTTCCTTGCCTTGCCGTGCATTGCCTAGCCGAGCGTTGTCGTGCATTAGCCTTGCCTCGCCTGACCGTGCCTTGCCTTGCGTTACCCTTTCTTTGCCTTGCCGTGCATTGCCTAGTCCTGCGTTGTCGTGCCTTAGCCTTGTTTCCCCTTACCGTGCCGTTCCTTCCGTTACCCTTGCCTTCCCTTGCTTTGCCTTGCCTTTCTTTCCTTCCGTTACTCTTTCCTTGCCTTGCCGAGCACTGCCTAGCCTTGCGTTGTCGTGCATTAGCCTTGCCTCGCCTGACCGTGCATTGCCTTGCGTTACCCTTTCCTTCCCTTGCCGTGCATTGCCTAGTCCTGAGTTTTCGTGCCTTAGCCTTGTTTCCGCTTACCGTGCCGTTCCTTCCTTTACCTTTGCCTTCCCTTGCCTTCCTTGCCTTCCATTACTCTTTGCTTGCCTTCCGTGCATTGCCTAGCCTTGCGTTTTCCTGCCTTAGCCTTGCCTCGCCTGACCGTGCCTTGCCTTGCGTTACCCTTTCCTTGCCTTGCCGTGCATTGCCTAGCCGTGCGTTGTCTAGCCTTAGCCTTGTTGCCCCTTGCCGTGACGTGCCTTTTGTTACACTTGACTTGCCTGGCTTTCCCTTGCCTTTCGTTCCTTCCGTTACTCTTTCCTTGCCTTGCCGTGCACTGCCTAGCCTTGCGTTGTCGTGCATTAGCCTTGCCTCGCCTGACCGTGCCTTGCCTTGCGTTACCCTTTCCTTGCCTTGCCGTGCATTGCCTAGCCCTGCATTGTCGTGCATTAGCCTTGCCTTGCCTCACCGTGCCTTGCCTTGCGTTACCCTTTCCTTGCCTGGCCGTGCATTGCCTAGCAGTGCGTTGCCGTGCCTTAGCCTTGTTTCCCCTTGCCGTGACGTGCCTTTTGTTACACTTGCCTTGCCTTGCTTTGCCTTGCCTTCCTTTGCTTCCGTTACTCTTTCCTTGCCTAGCCGTGCACTGCCTAGCCTTGCGTTGTCTTGCATTAGCCTTGCCTCGCCTGACCGTGCATTGCCTTGCGTTACCCTTTCCTTGCCTTGCCGTGCATTGCCTAGCCTTGCGTTGTCGTGCATTAGCCTTGCCTCGCCTGACCGTGCCTTGCCTTGCGTTACCCTTTCCTTGCCTTGCCGTGCATTGCCTAGCCGTGCTTTTTCGTGCATTAGCGTTGCCTCGCCTGACCGTGCCTTGCCTTGCGTTACCCTTTCCTTGCCTTGCCGTGCATTGCCTAGTCCTGCGCTGTCGTGCCTTAGGCTTGTTTCCCCTTAACGTGCCGCTCCGTCCGTTGCCCTTGCCTACCCTTGCTTTCCCTTGCTTTCCTTGCCTTCCGTTACTCTTTACTTACCTTCCGTGCATTGCCTAGCCTTGCGTTGTCGTGCCTTAGCCTTGCGTCGCCTGACCGTGCCTTGCCTTGCGTTACCCTTTCTTTGCCTTTCCGTGCATTGCCTAGTCCTGCGTTGTCGTGCCTTAGCCTTGTTTCCCCGTACCGTGCCGTTCCTTCCGTTAGCCTTGCCTTCCCTTGCTTTCCCTTGCCTTTCTTGCCTTCCGTTACTCTTTCCTTGCCTAGCCGTGCACTGCCTAGCCGTGCGTTGTCGTGCCTTTGCCTTGTTTCCCCTTGCTGTGCCGTTCCTTCCGTTACACTTGCCTTGCCTTTCTTTGCCTTGCCTTCCTTTCCTTCCGTTACTCTTTCCTTGCCTAGCCGTGCACTGCCTAGCCTTGCGTTGTCGTGCATTAGCCTTGCCTGCCTGACCGTGCCTTGCCTTGCGTTAGCCTTGCCGTGCATTGCCTAGCCCTGCATTGTCGTGCAGCCTTGCCTTTCCTCACCGTGCCTTGCCTTGCGTTACACTTTCCTTGCCTTGCCGTGCACTGCCTAGCCTTGCGTTGTCGTGCCTTACCCTTGTTTCCCCTTGCCGTGCCGTGCCTTTTGTTACACTTGCCTTGCCTTGCTTTGCTTTGCCTTCCTTTCCTTCCGTTACTCTTTCCTTGCCTAGCCGTGCATTGCCTAGCCTTGCGTTGTCGTGCATTAGCCTTGCCTCGCCTGACCGTGCCTTGCCTTGCGTTACCCTTTCCTTGCCTTGCCGTGCATTGCCTAGTCCGTGCGTTGTCTTGCCTTAGCCTTGTTTCCCCTTGCTGTGCCGTTCCGTTCCGTTACACTTGCCTTGCCTTACTTTTCCTTGCCTTCCTTTCCTTCCGTTACTCTTTACTTGCCTTCCGTGCATTGCCTAGCCTTGCGTTGTCGTGCCTTAGCCTTGCGTCGCCTGACCGTGCCTTGCCTTGCGTTACCCTTTCTTTGCCTTGCCGTGCATTGCCTAGTCCTGCGTTGTCATGCCTTAGCCTTGTTTCCCCGTACCGTGCCGTTCCTTCCGTTAGCCTTGCCTTCCCTTGCTTTCCCTTGCCTTTCTTTCCTTCCGTTACTCTTTCCTTGCCTAGCCGTGCACTGCCTAGCCGTGCGTTGTCGTGCCTTAGCCTTGTTTCCCCTTGCTGTGCCGTTCCTTCCGTTACACTTGCCTTGCCTTTCTTTGCCTTGCCTTCCTTTCCTTCCGTTACTCTTTCCTTGCCTAGCCGTGCACTGCCTAGCCTTGCGTTGTCGTGCATTAGCCTTCCCTTGCCTCACCGTACCTTGCCTTGCGTTACCCTTTCCTTGCCTTGCCGTGCACTGCCTAGCCTTGCGTTGTCGTGCCTTACCCTTGTTTCCCCTTGCCGTGCCGTGCCTTTTGTTACACTTGCCTTGCCTTGCTTTGCTTTGCCTTCCTTTCCTTCCGTTACTCTTTCCTTGCCTAGCCGTGCATTGCCTAGCCTTGCGTTGTCGTGCATTAGCATTGCCTCGCCTGACCGTGCCTTGCCTTGCGTTACCCTTTCCTTCCCTTGCCGTGCATTGCCTAGCCGTGCGTTGTCTTGCCTTAGCCTTGTTTCCCCTTGCTGTGCCGTTTCTTCCGTTACACTTGCCTTGCCTTATTTTGCCTTGCCTTCCTTTCCTTCCGATACTCTTTCCTTGCCTAGCCGTGCACTGCCTAGCCTTGCGTTGTCGTGCCGTAGCCTTGGCTCGCCTGACCGTGCCTTGCCTTGCGTTACCCTTTCCTTGCCTTGCCGTGCATTGCCTAGCCGAGCGTTTTCGTGCATTAGCCTTCCCTTGCCTCACCGTGCCTTGCTTTGCGTTACCCTTTCCTTGCCTTGCCATGCATTGCCTAGCCGTGCGTTGCCGTGCCTTACCCTTGTTTCCCCGTGCCGTGGCTTGCCTTTTGTTACACTTGCCTTGCCTTGCTTTGCCTTGCCTTCCTCTCCTTCCGTTACTCTTTCCTTGCCTAGCCGTGCATTGCCTAGCCTTGCGTTGTCGTGCATTAGCCTTGCCTCGCCTGACCGTGCCTTGCCTTGCGTTACCCTTTCTTTGCCTTGCCGTGCATTGCCTAGTCCTGCGCTGTCGTGCCTTAGCCTTGTTTCCCCTTACCGTGCCGTTCCTTCCGTTACCCTTGCCTTCCCTTGCTTTCCCTTGCCTTTCTTTCCTTCCGTTAGCCCTCTTTCCTTGCCTTGCCGAGCACTGCCTAGCCTTGCGTTGTCGTGCATTAGCCTTGCCTCGCCTGACCGTGCATTGCCTTGCGTTACCCTTTCCTTGCATTGCCGTGCATTGCCTAGCCTTGCGTTGTCCTGCCTTAGCCTTGCCTCGCCTGACCGTGCCTTGCCTTGCGTTACCCTTTCCTTGCCTTGCCGTGCATTGCCTAGCCCTGCATTGTCGTGCATTAGCCTTGCCTTGCCTCACCGTGCCTTGCCTTGCGTTACCCTTTCCTTGCCTGGCCGTGCATTGCCTAGCAGTGCGTTGCCGTGCCTTAGCCTTGTTTCCCCTTGCCGTGACGTGCCTTTTCTTACACTTGCCTTGCCTTGCTTTGCCTTGCCTTCCTTTGCTTATGTTACTCTTTCCTTGCCTAGCCGTGCACTGCCTAGCCGTGCTTTTTCGTGCATTAGCGTTGCCTCGCCTGACCGTGCCTTGCCTTGCGTTACCCTTTCCTTGCCTTGCCGTGCATTGCCTAGTCCTGCGTTGTCGTGCCTTTGGCTTGTTTCCACTTAACGTGCCGTTCCGTCCGGTGCCCTTGCCTACCCTTGCTTTCCCTTGCCTTCCTTGCCTTCCGTTACTCTTTACTTACCTTCCGTGCATTGCCTAGACTTGCGTTGTCGTGCCTTAGCCTTGCGTCGCCTGACCGTGCCTTGCCTTGCGTTACCCTTTCTTTGCCTTGCCGTGCATTGCCTAGTCCTGCGTTGTCGTGCCTTAGCCTTGTTTCCCCGTACCGTGCCGTTCCTTCCGTTAGCTTTGCCTTCCCTTGCTTTCCCTTGCCTTTCTTTCCTTCCGTTACTCTTTCCTTGCCTAGCCGTGCACTGCCTAGCCTTGCGTTGTCGTGCCTTAGCCTTG